>NW_026562469.1:532500-557500 GCF_027474105.1 Poeciliopsis prolifica | reverse complement strand
CCCGTGTGTCTCCGGCCTGCCTCTCTAACCTGTGGGTGTGAACAGGCGAGGCGCTGAAGCACACGTATGAGAAGGCCTTCTCGGTGGAGAACGGGATGCGGAGGAACGTCCCCAAGGTGGTGGTGGCCATCACAGACGGTCAGTCTCAGGACGAGGTGAAGAAGAACGCCGCCAAGCTGCAGCATGCAGGTAAGGGGCGCCGCCGATGGGCTCTCCCCGCCGCCGGCGCCGCCGATGCTGATTCTAATGTGGCTGTTTGTCAGCTTGTTGGATTTGACTATTTGCTGATGATGCAGCGATTTTCTGCATTTCTTTCTAAAGGTTTATAATCCATTCTACCAACAGAGGGCACTAATGGGTTGGTAGAGGAACTGTTTTTATGTTTCGTACTTTTTCTAACTTTGAAACATCTTGCGCACTTAGCTTCCTCTAAGTTCACTTTTCAAGATGAATTCTCAGCTGTTGGTGAACCTTTTTGGATATCAACTGTTAGATATTTATATTAACGCTCTTATTTTGAAGTTGGGCATCACTGTTTTATGCACTTCCTGAAGCACAATCTGTACTAGTTGGTGTGTAATTCCATATGTAACGCTGCAGAGGGCGACATACTGTGCAAGTCCTGTCTTCCAGAGCCGTCCTGCAACTTTCAGATAAATCTTTACTCCCGCAAACCGGGTCGGACTCAGAACCGGCCTGCAGCACCTGACCCAGGTGTGCTGCAGCAGGAAGCAGCTGAAAGCTGCAGGCGGCTGAGGAGCGCTGCGCAATATGTCACTGACAACATTGTTAAAGTTAGCGCTTTAGCGTTAGCGGAACTAGCTCTGTAGCTAGCGGTTCGAAGTGCTCCAGTCTAACAGCTGGAAGTTAAAACTTGTTTTTTGCTGCTTCTCTTTTGGACCCTGAGGGAAGCAGGACCTGTTTCTCTCTGAGACGCCATTTTGTGCTATTATTGTCTTCATGTTGACTCAAATATCTCGATGTCCTCAGTTTCACCAAATGGACCAAAATGTCCGAACTCTGAGCTTTTCCAAACTTACATTAAGATTCCTTTGATCTGAGGTTGTTCCAGATGTTGGAGACAGAAATCAATGAGGTTCTGACCCGTGGTTCTGGTTCTGACCCGTGGTTCTGGTTCTGACCCGTGGTTCTGGTTCTGCTCCCAGGTTACAGCGTTTTCGCCATCGGCGTGGCGGACGTGGACTTCGTGGAGCTGCAGGAGATCGGCAGCAAGCCGAGTGACAGACACGTGTTCGTGGTGGACGACTTCGACGCCTTCGACTCCATCAAGGAGAATCTGATCACCTTCATCTGCGAAACGTCGACTTCCTGTCAGTCCGGCTTCGCTTCTGCCTTAGAACCCGTCCCCTGCTGAACGTCCCCTGCTGAACGTCCCCTGCTGAACGCTCTGTTCTCTCCACAGCCTGTCCTCTCATCTACCTCAACGGCTTCACCTCGCCTGGTGAGTCCGAGCTTCAGGTGGAACCGGGTCAGAATCCTGCCCCTCCTCTTCATCCTCCTCCTCTTCCTCAGGGTTCAGGATGCTGGAGGCCTTTAACCTGACGGAGAAGACCTACAGCTCCGTCCCCGGCGTCTCCATGGAGCCCGGATCCTTCAACAGCTACACGGCGTACCGGCTGCACCGCGACGCCTTCCTGACCCAGCCCAGCACGTGAGTCCCAGCCGGGTCCGCTCGCCGGTTCCGGTCCAGAGTCATGTTGCATTAAGGCTGAATGCTGCTTCTCCATGCGGACCAGACGACCAGGCCCTGTCTGTATGTGTCTGTGGAGGTTCAGGTCAGAGGTCATTCAGAGGCACCTGGTGACATCATAATATGGTAGTCATGCTAACTGATGGTAACAGTGGGAGCTTCTAGAAATGAGAGGAGTCCCTGGACTGATCCCTGGGGAACCCCACAGCGCTTCAGTCCAATGCAGCGGATGCATTCTAACTGAGCGACTCTATGCAGCTTCTAGTTCCAGCTCTGTGTTTCCTGAGCAGAGAGATTCACCCAGACGGCCTTCCAGACACCTTCACCCTCATCCTCATGTTCCGCCTGCTGCCCGACTCGCCCACCGAGCCCTTTGACCTCTGGCAGGTCACCTCCAGGGACCACAAGCCGCAGACTGGGGTCACCGTGGACGGTGAGTCCGCCGGGCGCCGCAGGGCAACACGGGGCAACACGGGGCAACACTGGGCAACACAGGGCAACACTGGGCAACACGGGGCAACACTGGGCAACGCAGGGCAACACTGGGCAACACTGGGCAACACGGGAGAACACTGGGCAACGCAGGGCAACACTGGGCAACACAGGGCAACACTGGGCAACACTGGGCAACGCAGGGCAACACTGGGCAACACTGGGCAACACTGGGCAACACAGGGCAACACTGGGCAACACAGGGCAACACTGGGCAACACTGGGCAACGCAGGGCAAACTGGGCAACACAGGGCAACACTGGGCAACACAGGGCAACACTGGGCAACACTGGGCAACGCAGGGCAACACTGGGCAACGCAGGGCAACACTGGGCAACGCAGGGCAACACGGGAGAACACTGGGCAACGCAGGGCAACACTGGGCAACACAGGGCAACACTGGGCAACACTGGGCAACGCAGGGCAACACTGGGCAACACTGGGCAACACTGGGCAACACTGGGCAACACTGGGCAACACAGGGCAACACTGGGCAACACTGGGCAACGCAGGGCAACACTGGGCAACACTGGGCAACACAGGGCAACACTGGGCAACACTGGGCAACGCAGGGCAACACTGGGCAACGCAGGGCAACACAGGGCAACACTGGGCAACACAGGGCAACACTGGGCAACACTGGGCAACGCAGGGCAACACTGGGCAACGCAGGGCAACACTGGGCAACGCAGGGCAACACTGGGCAACACGGGAGAACACTGGGCAACGCAGGGCAACACTGGGCAACGCAGGGCAACACTGGGCAACGCAGGGCAACACTGGGCAACGCAGGGCAACGCAGGGCAACACTGGGCAACGCAGGGCAACACTGGGCAACACAGGGCAACACTGGGCAACACAGGGCAACACAGGGCAACACTGGGCAACACTGGGCAACACAGGGCAACACGGGGCAACACAGGGCAACACTGGGCAACACAGGGCAACACTGGGCAACACAGGGCAACACTGGGCAACACTGGGCAACACTGGGCAACACAGGGCAACACTGGGCAACACTGGGCAACGCAGGGCAACACTGGGCAACGCAGGGCAACACAGGGCAACACAGGGCAACACAGGGCAACACAGGGCAACACTGGGCAACACAGGGCAACACAGGGCAACACTGGGCAACACAGGGCAACGCAGGGCAACACTGGGCAACGCAGGGCAACACTGGGCAACGCAGGGCAACACTGGGCAACGCAGGGCAACACTGGGCAACACAGGGCAACACAGGGCAACGCAGGGCAACACGGGAGAACACTGGGCAACGCAGGGCAACACTGGGCAACACGGGAGAACACTGGGCAACGCAGGGCAACACGGGAGAACACTGGGCAACGCAGGGCAACACGGGGCAACACTGGGCAACGCAGGGCAACACAGGGCAACACTGGGCAACACTGGGCAACACAGGGCAACACTGGGCAACACAGGGCAACACTGGGCAACACTGGGCAACACTGGGCAACGCAGGGCAACACTGGGCAACGCAGGGCAACACTGGGCAACGCAGGGCAACACTGGGCAACACAGGGCAACACTGGGCAACGCAGGGCAACACTGGGCAACACTGGGCAACACTGGGCAACGCAGGGCAACACTGGGCAACACTGGGCAACACAGGGCAACACTGGGCAACACTGGGCAACGCAGGGCAACACTGGGCAACGCAGGGCAACACAGGGCAACACTGGGCAACACAGGGCAACACTGGGCAACACTGGGCAACGCAGGGCAACACGGGAGAACACTGGGCAACGCAGGGCAACACTGGGCAACACAGGGCAACACTGGGCAACGCAGGGCAACACTGGGCAACACTGGGCAACACAGGGCAACACTGGGCAACACTGGGCAACGCAGGGCAACACTGGGCAACGCAGGGCAACACAGGGCAACACTGGGCAACACAGGGCAACACTGGGCAACACTGGGCAACGCAGGGCAACGCAGGGCAACACTGGGCAACGCAGGGCAACACTGGGCAACGCAGGGCAACACTGGGCAACACTGGGCAACACGGGAGAACACTGGGCAACGCAGGGCAACACTGGGCAACGCAGGGCAACACTGGGCAACGCAGGGCAACACAGGGCAACACTGGGCAACACTGGGCAACACAGGGCAACACAGGGCAACACTGGGCAACGCAGGGCAACACTGGGCAACGCAGGGCAACACTGGGCAACACAGGGCAACACTGGGCAACACTGGGCAACACAGGGCAACACGGGGCAACACAGGGCAACACTGGGCAACACAGGGCAACACTGGGCAACACTGGGCAACACAGGGCAACACTGGGCAACGCAGGGCAACACTGGGCAACGCAGGGCAACACAGGGCAACACAGGGCAACACAGGGCAACACAGGGCAACACTGGGCAACACAGGGCAACACTGGGCAACACAGGGCAACACTGGGCAACGCAGGGCAACACTGGGCAACGCAGGGCAACACTGGGCAACGCAGGGCAACACTGGGCAACACAGGGCAACACAGGGCAACACAGGGCAACACTGGGCAACACAGGGCAACACTGGGCAACACAGGGCAACACAGGGCAACACAGGGCAACACTGGGCAACACAGGGCAACACTGGGCAACACAGGGCAACACAGGGCAACACTGGGCAACACTGGGCAACACTGGGCAACACAGGGCAACACTGGGCAACACAGGGCAACACTGGGCAACACTGGGCAACGCAGGGCAACACTGGGCAACACTGGGCAACGCAGGGCAACACTGGGCAACGCAGGGCAACACTGGGCAACGCAGGGCAACACTGGGCAACGCAGGGCAACACGGGGCAACACTGGGCAACACTGGGCAACACAGGGCAACACTGGGCAACACAGGGCAACACGGGGCAACACAGGGCAACACTGGGCAACACAGGGCAACACTGGGCAACACAGGGCAACACAGGGCAACACTGGGCAACACTGGGCAACGCAGGGCAACACTGGGCAACGCAGGGCAACACAGGGCAACACAGGGCAACACAGGGCAACACAGGGCAACACTGGGCAACACAGGGCAACACTGGGCAACACTGGGCAACACAGGGCAACACTGGGCAACACAGGGCAACACAGGGCAACACTGGGCAACGCAGGGCAACACTGGGCAACGCAGGGCAACACTGGGCAACACAGGGCAACACAGGGCAACACAGGGCAACACTGGGCAACACAGGGCAACACTGGGCAACACAGGGCAACACAGGGCAACACAGGGCAACACTGGGCAACACTGGGCAACACAGGGCAACACTGGGCAACACAGGGCAACACAGGGCAACACAGGGCAACACTGGGCAACACAGGGCAACACTGGGCAACACTGGGCAACACAGGGCATCACTGGGCAACACAGGGCAACACTGGGCAACGCAGGGCAACACTGGGCAACGCAGGGCAACACTGGGCAACACAGGGCAACACAGGGCAACACAGGGCAACACTGGGCAACACTGGGCAACGCAGGGCAACACTGGGCAACACGGGGCAACACAGGGCAACACTGGGCAACGCAGGGCAACACTGGGCAACACGGGAGAACACTGGGCAACGCAGGGCAACACTGGGCAACACGGGGCAACACTGGGCAACACTGGGCAACACAGGGCAACACTGGGCAACGCAGGGCAACACTGGGCAACACGGGGCAACACTGGGCAACACTGGGCAACACAGGGCAACACTGGGCAACACTGGGCAACACAGGGCAACACTGGGCAACGCAGGGCAACACTGGGCAACACGGGGCAACACTGGGCAACGCAGGGCAACACGGGGCAACACTGGGCAACACAGGGCAACACGGGGCAATACTGGGCAACACGGGAGAACACTGGGCAACACAGGGCAACACTGGGCAACACAGGGCAACACGGGGCAACACTGGGCAACGCAGGGCAACACTGGGCAACACGGGGCAACACTGGGCAACACTGGGCAACACGGGGCAACACTGGGCAACGCAGGGCAACACTGGGCAACACGGGGCAACGCAGGGCAACACAGGGCAACACAGGGCAACACTGGGCAACACAGGGCAACACTGGGCAACGCAGGGCAACACTGGGCAACACGGGGCAACACTGGGCAACACGGGGCAACACTGGGCAACGCAGGGCAACACTGGGCAACATGGGGCAACACTGGGCAACACAGGGCAACACTGGGCAACGCAGGGCAACACTGGGCAACACAGGGCAACACTGGGCAACACTGGGCAACACAGGGCAAACTGGGCAACGCAGGGCAACACTGGGCAACACGGGGCAACACAGGGCAACACGGGGCAACACTGGGCAACGCAGGGCAACACTGGGCAACGCAGGGCAACACGGGAGAACGCAGGGCAACACTGGGCAACGCAGGGCAACACGGGGCAACACTGGGCAACACTGGGCAACGCAGGGCAACACTGGGCAACACTGGGCAACGCAGGGCAACACGGGGCAACACTGGGCAACGCAGGGCAACACGGGAGAACACTGGGCAACGCAGGGCAACACTGGGCAACGCAGGGCAACACTGGGCAACGCAGGGCAACACTGGGCAACGCAGGGCAACACGGGGCAACACTGGGCAACGCAGGGCAACACTGGGCAACGCAGGGCAACACTGGGCAACACGGGGCAACACTGGGCAACACAGGGCAACACTGGGCAACGCAGGGCAACACTGGGCAACGCAGGGCAACAC
Source organism: Poeciliopsis prolifica (assembly GCF_027474105.1). NCBI lineage: Eukaryota > Metazoa > Chordata > Actinopteri > Cyprinodontiformes > Poeciliidae > Poeciliopsis > Poeciliopsis prolifica. The sequence goes on along the minus strand of NW_026562469.1, from coordinate 550,568 downwards.
TGGGCAACACGGGAGAACACTGGGCAACGCAGGGCAACACTGGGCAACGCAGGGCAACACTGGGCAACGCAGGGCAACACTGGGCAACGCAGGGCAACGCAGGGCAACACTGGGCAACGCAGGGCAACACTGGGCAACACAGGGCAACACTGGGCAACACAGGGCAACACAGGGCAACACTGGGCAACACTGGGCAACACAGGGCAACACGGGGCAACACAGGGCAACACTGGGCAACACAGGGCAACACTGGGCAACACAGGGCAACACTGGGCAACACTGGGCAACACAGGGCAACACTGGGCAACACTGGGCAACGCAGGGCAACACTGGGCAACGCAGGGCAACACAGGGCAACACAGGGCAACACAGGGCAACACAGGGCAACACTGGGCAACACAGGGCAACACAGGGCAACACTGGGCAACACAGGGCAACGCAGGGCAACACTGGGCAACGCAGGGCAACACTGGGCAACGCAGGGCAACACTGGGCAACGCAGGGCAACACTGGGCAACACAGGGCAACACAGGGCAACGCAGGGCAACACGGGAGAACCCTGGGCAACGCAGGGCAACACTGGGCAACACGGGAGAACACTGGGCAACGCAGGGCAACACGGGAGAACACTGGGCAACGCAGGGCAACACGGGGCAACACTGGCAACGCAGGGCAACACAGGGCAACACTGGGCAACACTGGGCAACACAGGGCAACACTGGGCAACACAGGGCAACACTGGGCAACACTGGGCAACACTGGGCAACGCAGGGCAACACTGGGCAACGCAGGGCAAACTGGGCAACGCAGGGCAACACGGGAGAACACTGGGCAACGCAGGGCAACACTGGGCAACACAGGGCAACACTGGGCAACGCAGGGCAACACTGGGCAACACTGGGCAACAGGGCAACACTGGGCAACGCAGGGCAACACTGGGCAACGCAGGGCAACACAGGGCAACACTGGGCAACACAGGGCAACACTGGGCAACACTGGGCGACGCAGGGCAACACTGGGCAACGCAGGGCAACACTGGGCAACGCAGGGCAACACTGGGCAACGCAGGGCAACACTGGGCAACGCAGGGCAACACTGGGCAACACTGGGCAACACGGGAGAACACTGGGCAACGCAGGGCAACACTGGGCAACGCAGGGCAACACTGGGCAACGCAGGGCAACACAGGGCAACACTGGGCAACACTGGGCAACACAGGGCAACACTGGGCAACACAGGGCAACACTGGGCAACACTGGGCAACACAGGGCAACACTGGGCAACGCAGGGCAACACTGGGCAACGCAGGGCAACAAAGGGCAACACAGGGCAAACAGGGCAACAAAGGGCAACACTGGGCAACACAGGGCAACACAGGGCAACACTGGGCAACACAGGGCAACACTGGGCAACGCAGGGCAACACTGGGCAACGCAGGGCAACACTGGGCAACGCAGGGCAACACTGGGCAACACAGGGCAACACAGGGCAACACAGGGCAACACTGGGCAACACAGGGCAACACTGGGCAACACAGGGCAACACAGGGCAACACAGGGCAACACTGGGCAACACAGGGCAACACTGGGCAACACAGGGCAACACAGGGCAACACTGGGCAACACAGGGCAACACTGGGCAACACAGGGCAACACTGGGCAACACAGGGCAACACTGGGCAACACTGGGCAACGCAGGGCAACACTGGGCAACACTGGGCAACGCAGGGCAACACTGGGCAACGCAGGGCAACACTGGGCAACGCAGGGCAACACTGGCAACGCAGGGCAACACGGGGCAACACTGGGCAACACTGGGCAACACAGGGCAACACTGGGCAACACAGGGCAACACGGGGCAACACAGGGCAACACTGGGCAACACAGGGCAACACTGGGCAACACAGGGCAACACAGGGCAACACTGGGCAACACTGGGCAACGCAGGGCAACACTGGGCAACGCAGGGCAACACAGGGCAACACAGGGCAACACAGGGCAACACAGGGCAACACTGGGCAACACAGGGCAACACTGGGCAACACTGGGCAACACAGGGCAACACTGGGCAACACAGGGCAACACAGGGCAACACTGGGCAACGCAGGGCAACACTGGGCAACGCAGGGCAACACTGGGCAACAAAGGGCAACACAGGGCAACACTGGGCAACACAGGGCAACACTGGGCAACACAGGGCAACAGAGGGCAACACAGGGCAACTGGGCAACACTGGGCAACACTGGGCAACACAGGGCAACACTGGGCAACACAGGGCAACACAGGGCAACAAAGGGCAACACTGGGCAACACAGGGCAAACTGGGCAACACTGGGCAACACAGGGCATCACTGGGCAACACAGGGCAACACTGGGCAACGCAGGGCAACACTGGGCAACGCAGGGCAACACTGGGCAACACAGGGCAACACAGGGCAACACAGGGCAACACTGGGCAACACTGGGCAACGCAGGGCAACACTTGGCAACTCGGGGCAACACTGGGCAACACTGGGCAACACAGGGCAACACTGGGCAACGCAGGGCAACACTGGGCAACACGGGGCAAACTGGGCAACACTGGGCAACACAGGGCAACACTGGGCAACACTGGGCAACACAGGGCAACACTGGGCAACGCAGGGCAACACTGGGCAACACGGGGCAACACTGGGCAACGCAGGGCAACACGGGGCAACGCTGGGCAACACAGGGCAACACGGGGCAATACTGGGCAACACGGGAGAACACTGGGCAACACAGGGCAACACTGGGCAACACAGGGCAACACGGGGCAACACTGGGCAACGCAGGGCAACACTGGGCAACACGGGGCAACACTGGGCAACACTGGGCAACACGGGGCAACACTGGGCAACGCAGGGCAACACTGGGCAACACGGGGCAACGCAGGGCAACACAGGGCAACACAGGGCAACACTGGGCAACACAGGGCAAACTGGGCAACGCAGGGCAACACTGGGCAACACGGGGCAACACTGGGCAACACGGGCAAACTGGGCAACACTGGGCAACGCAGGGCAACACTGGGCAACATGGGGCAACACTGGGCAACACAGGGCAACACTGGGCAACGCAGGGCAACACTGGGCAACACAGGGCAACACTGGGCAACACAGGGCAACACTGGGCAACACAGGGCAACACTGGGCAACGCAGGGCAACACTGGGCAACACGGGGCAACACAGGGCAACACGGGGCAACACTGGGCAACGCAGGGCAACACTGGGCAACGCAGGGCAACACGGGAGAACGCAGGGCAACACTGGGCAACACAGGGCAACACGGGGCAACACTGGGCAACACACTGGGCAACGCAGGGCAACACTGGGCAACACTGGGCAACGCAGGGCAACACGGGGCAACACTGGGCAACGCAGGGCAACACGGGAGAACACTGGGCAACGCAGGGCAACACTGGGCAACGCAGGGCAACACTGGGCAACGCAGGGCAACACTGGGCAACGCAGGGCAACACGGGGCAACACTGGGCAACGCAGGGCAACACTGGGCAACGCAGGGCAACACTGGGCAACACGGGGCAACACTGGGCAACACAGGGCAACACTGGCAACACGGGGCAACGCAGGGCAACACAGGGCAACACGGGGCAACACTGGGCAACACAGGGCAACACTGGGCAACACGGGGCAACACTGGGCAACGCAGGGCAACACTGGGCAACAAGGGGCAACGCAGGGCAACACAGGGCAACACGGGGCAAACTGGGCAACACAGGGCAACACTGGGCAACGCAGGGCAACACTGGGCAACGCAGGGCAACACTGGGCAACACGGGGCAACACTGGGCAACACAGGGCAACACAGGGCAACACTGGGCAACACTGGGCAACACTGGGCAACACAGGGCAACACTGGGCAACACAGGGCAACACAGGGCAACACAGGGCAACACTGGGCAACACAGGGCAACACTGGGCAACACTGGGCAACACAGGGCAACACTGGGCAACACAGGGCAACACTGGGCAACGCAGGGCAACACTGGGCAACGCAGGGCAACACTGGGCAACACAGGGCAACACAGGGCAACACAGGGCAACACTGGGCAACACTGGGCAACGCAGGGCAACGCTGGGCAACGCAGGCAACACTGGGCAACGCAGGGCAACACTGGGCAACACGGGGCAACACAGGGCAACACTGGGCAACACTGGGCAACACAGGGCAACACTGGGCAACACAGGGCAACACTGGGCAACACTGGGCAACACAGGGCAACACTGGGCAACACAGGGCAACACTGGGCAACGCAGGGCAACGCAGGGCAACACTGGGCAACACGGGGCAACACTGGGCAACGCAGGGCAACACGGGGCAACGCTGGGCAACACAGGGCAATACTGGGCAACACGGGAGAACACTGGGCAACACAGGGCAACACTGGGCAACACAGGCAACGCAGGGCAACACTGGGCAACGCAGGGCAACACTGGGCAACACGGGGCAACACTGGGCAACACTGGGCAACACGGGGCAACACTGGGCAACGCAGGGCAACACTGGGCAACACGGGGCAACGCAGGGCAACACAGGGCAACACGGGGCAACACTGGGCAACACAGGGCAACACTGGGCAACGCAGGGCAACACTGGGCAACGCAGGGCAACACTGGGCAACACGGGGCAACACTGGGCAACACTGGGCAACGCAGGGCAACACGGGGCAACACAGAGCAAACACGGGGCAACACGGGGCAACACTGGGCAACGCAGGGCAACACTGGGCAACGCAGGGCAACACGGGGTAACACTGGGCAACACGGGGCAACACTGGGCAACACGGGGCAACACTGGGCAACGCAGGGCAACACTGGGCAACGCAGGGCAACACGGAGAACGCAGGGCAACACTGGGCAACGCAGGGCAACACGGGGCAACACAGGGCAACACGGGGCAACACTGGGCAACGCAGGGCAACACTGGGCAACGCAGGGCAACACGGGGTAACACTGGGCAACACGGGGCAATACTGGGCAACACGGGGCAACACTGGGCAACATGGGGCAACATGGGCAACATGGAGCAACACTGGGCAACATGGGGCAACACTGGGCAACACTGGGCAACAGGGCAACACTGGGCAACACTGGGCAACACTGGGCAACGCAGGGCAACACGGGGCAACACTGGGCAACGCAGGGCAACACGGGAGAACACTGGGCAACGCAGGGCAACACTGGGCAACGCAGGGCAACACTGGGCAACGCAGGGCAACACTGGGCAACGCAGGGCAACACGGGGCAACACTGGGCAACGCAGGGCAACACTGGGCAACGCAGGGCAACACTGGGCAACACGGGGCAACACTGGGCAACACAGGGCAACACTGGGCAACACTGGGCAACACGGGGCAACACAGGGCAACGCAGGGCAACACTGGGCAACACAGGGCAACGCAGGGCAACACTGGGCAACGCTTCTTCTGTCTCTGATTTGAACAGTTCTCTGATGAACAGTTCTCTGATGAACAGTTCTCTGATGAACAGTTCTTTGTCCTCCAGGTTCTGCTCAGACCATTTCATTCTACAATAAGGACCAAACCGGTGAAATCCAGAGAGTCACGTTTGACCACAGGCTGGTGAAGAAGATCTTCCATGGCAGCTTCCACAAGGTAAGCCTTGAAGGCCCCTCCCCCACCTGCTGCTGCTCACATCAAGACATCTGAGTCGTGAAACGTTTTCCTTCTCTAAGGAAAAAAATTTGGGGGAGTCTCTTTGTTCCTCCCAGTCCAGATGAAATCATCTGAGGCGGTCAGATGGCGCCCCCTGCAGGTTGGAGGCAGCGCAAGACGCACCAGGCGACACTTGTCTCGATTCCTGAACCATTTCCAGACCATCCATAAATATTCCACAGCGCCGTTTTTTTATCCAAATATATCTCAGGAAACATTTGATGTTTTGATTTGTAAACCGTGAATTATTCCTAGAAATCTAGAAACCGTTTTGTTTAGTTTGTATTCATCAGATGTGAGAGTTGCTGCTAAACGTTTCATGACTTCATGATGGTTAGTAACAAACACACAGCACCGATGGTCAGTAATCCACTTCCTCCCTCCTGGCACCACTTCCTGCTACAACTTCATGTCATCATGTGCCACTTCCTGCTGCCACTTCCTGTAGCCAGACACCGCTTCCTGTAGCCAGGCGCCACTTTCTGTAGCCAGACACCACTTCCTGCTGCCACTTCCTGCCCCAGGCATTACTTCCTGATGCCATGTTTGGAATTCCAGCGGTGGCGCCTGTGAAACGGGTCCAGTAAACCCAGTGGCGGTTCTGGAGAGGAGGCGAGCCGGTCCGGTTGTCCTCAAGTTCTGTGCAGGACCAGAACGTTTTTCTGATCTAAGTTCTGGACTCGGTTCCTTCTTTGTTCTGGTTCCAGGTCCAGTCAGGATTTTCCAGGGACCCGTGATTCATGTTTTCTGTAAATCAGTCCGAGTGAGATGCTGTCAATGTGATCCTATCTGTGTTTTCCAGTTGGAAGGAAAAAGGGAAGTCCGACTGCAGCAAACCGTCCGGTCCAGGCCCGGGAGCTCAGGCCCAGTTCTGATCTCTAGGGAATCAAACCATTAGATGTTCTCACAGAGATGGAGATGTTTTACTCTGACATGTGAACCAGAACCGGGCCCAGAAGGCCCACTGACCCGTGTTCTCCTCCCTCAGCTCCACATCCTGGTTTCCTCCAGCAGCGTGAAGCTGAAGGTCGACTGCCAGGAAGTGGAGGAGAAGAAGACGAAGGCGGCCGGCAACGCGTCCAGAGACGGGTACCAGGTTCTGGGCAAGATGGCCAAGTCCATCGGGTCCAAGGGCCAGTCAGCTACGGTGAGTCAGTGGCCCCCAAACCAGGAACCCTGGATCCATCCAGGAGAAAACGTTCGACAAAATATCAGACCAGAAACGGATTATCAGCAAAACAGGCAAGACTGAATCATAACAGAATAAATCCCAGTAATATTTAAGGTATCTAAACCACACGAGGAAGCGGTCTGGGTCTCAGGCTGCAGTAACTGGATCCAGACCTGCTGCTGCTTTTCCTGTTTACGGATCAGAACCAGAACCGTGTCCAACATCATGTTGTTCTGTTTCCTCCTCAGTTCCAGCTCCAGATGTTTGACATCGTCTGCAACCTGGCCTGGACCAGCCGGGACCGCTGCTGCGACCTGCCCTCCATGGTGAGTCCCGCTCAAAGCCCGCAGGGTTCTGTTCCCGACCCGGTTTCCCTCTGAGCTTCGGTTGGGTTTGTTCCAGAACTTACAAGTCACTTTCAGATAAAGGATTTTATTTTAGAGCTTTTCTGGTTCGTTCTGGAACCCGAAGTGTCCTACTCTGCATCTCCAGACCCGAGCTGAGCTCACAGGAACATGCAAGTCAGTCCGGTCCGGTCCGGTCCAGTCCGGTCCGGTTCGTTCCCCTGGAGGTTCTGAATTGGCACCTTTAGGCTGATGGCAGCAACGCAACCGACCGCAGCAAACCTGATTACTTCTGCTTCCAGTTCAGAACCAGAACTAGAGGCGGTTTGGTACCGGTTTCCTTCCTCTAGGCTGTGTTGACCTTTGACCTGTGTTTGTCCTGCAGAGAGACGAGCTGAGGTGCCCCGCCCTACCCAACGCCTGCACCTGCACGTCGGAGGCCAGCGGGCAGCCGGGCCCCCAAGGACCGGTGGTGAGTCAGCGCTAAGGCCCGGTTCACCAACCCAGCAGAACCACCCATCTGGAACCAGCAGTTCTGGAGACTCCGGAATTGGATTAGGACCGCTGATGTAGCCGCTCAGTGAACACAGGGAGGACGCAACATGTTGCCTCAGGTTGCTGCAACATGTTGCCTCTTGTTGCTGCAACATGTTGCCTCTTGTTGCTGCAACATGTTGCCACTTGTTGCTGCAACATGTTGCCTCTGGTTGCTGCAACATGTTGCCTCTTGTTGCTGCAACATGTTGCCTCTTGTTGCTGCAACATGTTGCCTCTTGTTGCTGCAACATGTTGCCTCTTGTTGCTGCAACATGTTGCCTCTGGTTGCTGCAACATGTTGCCTCTTGTTGCTGCAACATGTTGCCTCTTGTTGCTGCAACATGTTGCCTCTGGTTGCTGCAACATGTTGCCTCAGGTTGCTGCAACATGTTGCCTCTTGTTGCTGCAACATGTTGCCTCTGGTTGCTGCAACATGTTGCCTCAGGTTGCTGCAACATGTTGCCTCTGGTTGTTGAAACATTTCTGTGTTGCATCATTCTACGATCGGAAGGTTATCACACGGCGCCGCAATGTGTTGCCGCAGCAGCAGCAGCAACGTGTTGCAGCAGCAACGTGTTGCCCAACGTGTTGCCGCAGCAGCAGCAGCAACGTGTTGCCGCAGCAGCAGCAGCAACGTGTTGCAGCAGCAACGTGTTGCCCAACGTGTTGCCGCAGCAGCAGCAGCAACGTGTTGCCGCAGCAGCAGCAGCAACGTGTTGCAGCAGCAACGTGTTGCCCAACGTGTTGCCGCAGCAGCAGCAGCAACGTGTTGCCGCAGCAGCAGCAGCAACGTGTTGCAGCAGCAACGTGTTGCCCAACGTGTTGCCGCAGCAGCAGCAGCAACGTGTTGCCGCAGCAGCAGCAGCAACGTGTTGCAGCAGCAACGTGTTGCCCAACGTGTTGCCGCAGCAGCAGCAGCAACGTGTTGCCGCAGCAGCAGCAGCAACGTGTTGCAGCAGCAACGTGTTGCCCAACGTGTTGCCGCAGCAGCAGCAGCAACGTGTTGCCGCAGCAGCAGCAGCAACGTGTTGCCGCAGCAGCAGCAGCAACGTGTTGCCGCAGCAGCAGCAGCAACGTGTTGCCGCAGCAGCAGCAGCAACGTGTTGCCGCAGCAGCAGCAGCAACGTGTTGCCGCAGCAGCAGCAGCAACGTGTTGCCGCAGCAGCAGCAGCAACGTGTTGCCGCAGCAGCAGCAGCAACGTGTTGCCGCAGCAGCAGCAGCAACGTGTTGCCGCAGCAGCAGCAGCAACGTGTTGCCGCAGCAGCAGCAGCAACGTGTTGCCGCAGCAGCAGCAGCAACGTGTTGCCGCAGCAGCAGCAGCAACGTGTTGCCGCAGCAGCAGCAACGTGTTGCCGCAGCAGCAGCAGCAACGTGTTGCCGCAGCAGCAGCAGCAACGTGTTGCCGCAGCAGCAGCCTGGCCTCCTGCAGCTCACTCTGTGTCCCCGCAGGGCGCTCCCGGCAGTAAGGGGCCCCGAGGAGAGCGAGGCGAGGCCGGAGCTCCGGTGAGTTTCTCTGATCAAAGATCCTCTCCGCTGCAGGACGCTCCACTCGTTACATGCTTCATGCTGCTCTCTGTGCTTCAGGGGCCAGCGGGCCTCCCGGGAACATCGGACCCCCGGGGCCCATGGGTCTGCCCGGCCCCCAGGGGCCCAGCGGCATGTCCATCCCTGGAGAGGCCGTAAGTCCGACTCACATGCCTGGACTTCCTGTCAGATTTTAACATCCATCATTTTCCTACGAAACCAAAGAGAAAAAGATCTTTGCTCTGGTTCTGACCCATTCGGTTGGTCGGTACTGGCCCGGTCCAGAAGGGAATCCTGATTTGTCCTGTTGGCAGTTTTTCCTTCCACTAACTGCAGGCAACAGATTCTCCTCCATGTTGGTCCGAATCCTTTAAACCCGACTGGATCAGAGCTTCACGATAAACCTGGATCAGAACCGGATAAGTTCTACTGTCAGTGAACCGGGCGGTTCTGATCCAACTCCCTCTGCTCTCCTCCTCAGGGTCGGCCGGGACCGAAGGGAGACCCCGGAGACTCCGGCCTGCCGGGACAGAAGGTGAGCCCGGTTCTGCTCCGGTTCCGGAGCAGAAGCAGATAAAACTCATGTTCTGACAACCGAACCGGCTCTGGATCGGACCTGGCCGGGTCCAGGACGTTCTGAGTGGCAGCAGTTTGTTGTTAGTGTTGGAACACGTCCTGCTGGTTACCATGGCGTTAATCCAGCTGCTGAGCTTTAATCTGGAATATCGCAGCCAGAACTCATGATGGGAAGGTTCTGATGGCGGTCCGATCAGAACCTTCCTTCTGCTGATCCAAACCAAAGAAAGGAGAGGAGCCAGGAATTACAAGAAGGAGTGAAGATTTGGGATTATTTTAGATTATTTAGAGACATAAAAACCCAATCATTTAGTTCCAGAACCGGATCGGAGCTTCAGGAAACTCCAGGTTGGTTCTGACCCTGTTTTTGTTCAGCTAGAACCAGAACCAGTCGTTTACAGCTCCAGATTCTGAGTTTTAAAGAAACAATCCAACACCAGAACCTCTGTGAATCCGATCAGAACCAGCTAGACTTCATGGTTCTGATCTGCAGGTGAACCCGCTCCGACAGAACTAAGTCTTTGGTCACTCCCAGCTGACCCGACCCATAGATCGCTAATAAATCAGAAACATCAGAGGAGCCGCAGAAATATGACAAACGACCCGGTTCCGGGTCCAAATGCGTCCACTTCTGGGTACGGACAGCAGAACTTCAACTTATCTGGTTCCGCAGGGTTCTCCTGGTGCCGTCGGTCCCGTTGGACCCGACCTTCTGGAGTGAGGGTGAGTGCCGAGTGGCTCGCTTCTGTCAGAACTCAGGCAGTTCTGGTTCTGAAGCCCGGTTCTCCTGTTTCCAGGGACCTTCAGGAAAGGAGGGACCAGCCGGACCCAGAGGACCACCAGGACCCATGGTGAGACCGCCAGAGGTTCTGGACCTATTGGACCTACTGGACCTATTGGACCTACTGGACCAATTGGACCTATTGGATCTACTGGACATACTGGACCTATTGGACCTATTGGACCTATTGGACCTATTGGACCTATTGGACCTACTGGACCTATTGGACCTTTTGGACCTATTGGACCCATTGGACCTACTGGACCTATTGGACCCATTGGACCTACTGGACCTATTGGACCTCTCTGTGTTTCCTTGCAGGGTCCTCCAGGAACTCCAGGAATTCAAGGCCCTTCAGGACAGCCTGGGAACCCTGGGGACCTTGGCCCCCCGGTGAGTGTCTGTAATCTCCGAACATTTCTTGAGTTCTGCTCCTGAAGGTCCAAATGTTCTGATTCTGCTTTGCTTCCAGGGATCCGTTGGTCCAAAAGGAGACAAAGGAGAGCGGGTGAGTCCGGTCGTCTCCAGCTGAACATGTCAGAATCAAAAACCCCATTTTATATTTACTGTTCACCTGCGCAATGCATGCTGGGACGTTAACTCTGTTCGGTGATAATGGACTGGAGGCACAAAAACCTCCAGGAAAACTGCTGTTAAAGATGACATTAGCTAACACCGTTAGCAGGAACTGTAGAGCTAACACTGTTAGCGTGAGCCGTAGAGCTAACACTGTTAGCGGGAGTCGTAGAGCTAACATTGTTAACGGGAGCCGTAGAGCTAACATCGTTAGCGGGAGTTGTAGAGCTAACATCGTTAGCGGAAACCGTAGAGCTAACACTGTTAGCGTGAGCCGTAGAGCTAACATTGTTAGTGGGAGCCGTGGAGCTAACATCGTTAACGGGAGCCATGGAGCTAACACCGTTAGCGGGATCCATTATAAGATATTTTTTGAGAAAGGTTTATTTTAATGGAAAGAGATTGAGATTGTTTAGCACCGTCAGACGCTAGAGCTGTTAGCCATTTTCTCAATTAGGAAGCTGCAATCAAAATAAATCTTCATCTTCTTGGGAGTTTTTTCCGTCTCTGTCCTCTTCCTCAGTTTGTTCCTCTTCATCTCCTTTTTGTTTCTGGTTTCTTCTATTTCTCTGGTCCAAAAGGCTGAAGGTTTCTCATTCTGTGTAGTAACGAGCATTCGTCAATTAGCAGGAAGCGCGCTAACGTCAACAACATGTCGTCATGGTGATTTTATCAGACTCTAAGCTGGCTGCTCTTTGTTGCCGCAGGGCGACTTCGCCCCCCAGAACATGATGCGCTCCATCGCCCGCCAGGTCTGCTCCCAGCTGGTCAGCGGTACGTAGCCGCCGCTAAGCTAAGCGTCGCTAAGCTAAGCGTCGCTAAGCTAAGCGTCGCTAAGCTAAGCGTCGCCCCCTGCTGGTTCTGCTCAGGAACGCTCTCCGTTCTGTTTCAGACCAGATGAGCCGGGTCAACACCATGCTGAACCAGATCCCCAACGGGAACTACCGCAGCAGCAGCAGCCCGGGCCCGCCGGGGCCGCCGGGGCCGCCGGGCAGGCAGGGGCCCCGCGGGAGCCCGGCGCCGGAGGCAGGAACGGGTTCCCCGGCAGCCCCGGCCAACCCGGCCAGCAGGGCGAGAGAGGTAGGTCCGGAACCGGAACCGGAACCGGAACTGGAACGTGTTGAGGACAGCTCAACATGTGACCCGTGGTGTGTTCAGGTCCCGCAGGAGAAAAAGGTGACCGAGGAGTCCCAGGAGTCGGACAGAAAGGACCCAGAGGGCCGCCAGGTACCAGAACCCATCGGCCGAGTCAGAACAGAACCAGATCACTAAGAGTTCAGCTGTTCACACTCTGTCTTAAACCAGATTATTAATCTGGATTATTAAACCAGATTAATGACAGATTAAATGAAGCCAGTGATCTTGGTCCTGAACTTCCTCTTCCTGTTTGTTCCGAATCATTTCTACTCTTTTTGTTTATCTGAAGGATAATTTATTCTCTGGAATATTGATCACACTTTGGCCAAAAATCCTAATGAAATAATTATATTAAAGCTCAGTGGCTTTTATTTTGAAAAGCCACAGGCTTTTATTGTCTAATGAAACAGGAAATGCTCCTGCTCCTAACCTTACAGAATCAGGAAGTGTTTGACCTGAACTCTGACCCCCAGGTCCTCCAGGAGAGAGTCGGACCGGGACCCCGGGCCCCTCAGGCTCTCCCGGGCCCCGCGGCCCTCCAGGACGTCCGGGTTACGCCGGGGCCCGTGGCCCCCCGGGGCCCCCGGGCTACTGCGACTCCTCGCAGTGCGTGGGGATTCCCTACAACGGCCAGGGATACATAGGTACGTTGGAGGAGGAATGGTGATGTGGGAACGATCCTCTGGTGACGAGTCTGGGTCCAGGAGTGGATCAGAACCGCACCACTGAACCGGATCAAAGACCCAGTTCAGTTCCAGTTCAATTCTGGCCCTCACTGGATGGTTCTGACCCGTCCTGACCGGTTCTGAAATGGTTCTGGAGCAGCAGAACCTTGGAATGATGGTCCGGTCCGAAGTCCTGCCCATGCAGGCGGCGGGTCGGAACCTGGACCCAGACTCTGAGCAGTTGTGCATGTGTTGAGCTGATGGTTCTGACCCGGTCCATCCTGTCTGGCCCGTTTCAGGTTCACCGTATAATTAGCCTTGTAATGCCGCCTGTGCTGCTTTCACTGACTGCCAGAACAAACACTGTTAGAACCGCTTAGAGGAAACCGCCACCGGAAACACTTAACCAGCAGCGAGGGGAGCCGTACTAACCGCAGCGGCGCCACCGACCCGCCGGGCTCAGTGGAGGAGCATGAGCAGAACCGCAGCCCATACTAACAGAGGTGGATTAACAGAGACGGGTCGTCCTGAACCCGGCTTTAACCCGTAACCCGGCACCGCTCCTCTGTGACCCCGGAGGGTCAGGTTCCTCTCCATCCACAGAACCTTTCCTCTGTGTTCTCCTAAACTGGGTTTCTGTCAGTAACCAACTCTGCTTCAATCTGTGTGATCAGGTCACCTGACTAACACCTGCAGGGGGCGTGGCCTCTGCATCTGACTGCTCATCAGGACCTAAATGAAAATCTGCAGGATGGACAAACATTCAGAATATTTACTCAAACTTTCTGGATTATTTTTAGAAGAATTGAATCACGCTAACTAAAAAGTCAGCCGCGCAACTCTAAAAGAGTAATCGAAACCATTCCTTCTGCTAACGCTAAGGTACTTTATTAATGTGGTATTAATGAAAGCTACTTCTAATCCTGAAGCACTAATCATAAACATTAGTTATGCTAACACTGAACTGCTATCTTGACATTGTATTTATCCAACTCTAAAGCTAACCCTAAAGCAGTAATGCAAAAATATTATTTCAGCTAATGCTAAAGCGCTAAACCAGGGGTGTCAACATTCAGTCCTGCAGGGCCGCTGTCCCATCTTTTAGATGTGTCTCTGCTGCACCTGAATAGAATAAAAGGTCATTAAGGCTCTGGAGAACAAGGAGGAGGTAATTCAGCCATTTCATTCCTGTGTTTGTACCTGAGTACATCAGAAGACTGCAGGACAGCGTCCCTAAGGACTGCAGTTTGACACCCCTGCGCTAAACCAATATGGTATTAAACTAAAGCTAAAGTAGCTTTACTAATCTTAAACATTAGTTCAGCTACTACTATATAGCACTTTAGCAACCAAGTAGTTAGATTAGCCGCGCAACTCTAAGATTACTTCTGCTAATTTCACTTGCTACACTGAGAAGCTCGTGCTAAAACGCTAACTTCAAATGCGCCAAGAGGAAATGAGACTGTTGAGTAAACAGCATTCAGCCCCTTCAAAATAAGTGCACGAATGTAATAATCTACTACTTGAATAATTCTGACCAATCGATAGTCAAAACTTTGACACAAACTTCATTAATCTGAGAAATGAAGGGGAGCTACGTGCGCTCAACGTTTTCAAAGTTAGCAGATGTTTGCCCACCGCTAATTTTCAGAATGAATCAGTATCATCATCTGGACTGAACAGAACTGTTCTGGTTCTGTGTTGGTTGCTAGGCAACAGTGGTCCGTTTTCAAACAACTGGAGGTTCTGATTCCAGGTTCTGGACCAGAACATGAAGGGCTCACATGGTGGGTTCTGGTTGAGGCCCGGTGGACCCGTTCTGGTTCTGACGCTGTTGGGTCTTTTGGTTCCCGCCAGACGTTGGGTCCGGGTTAGACCGAGTCCCGTTTTTGTCCAGTCTGGATCAGAACCAGAACAGAACCTCTCGCTGCTGTTAGCTGTCAGACGCATTGGCCACGCCCCTTCTCCATGTGGCCACGCCCCCTGCTGTGACTAACCTGTGCCGTCTCACTAACTTGCGCATGCTCAGAGCGTGCAGTCGTCTGTCCTCGTTAATCTCAACGCAGCGTCTCCGAGCAGGAACCCGGGCCGGCGCCGCGCCCCAGGAGAACCAGCTGCTCCAGAACCAGCGCCGGAAGAGGGCGCTGCCCAGAACGCCGTCTGACGGGCTGACGTCATCAGCGCGGCGGCCGAACGCCTGAAGGTGTTTGTGAATACTGTTTGGCGCGGCGGTGTCGGCACTGGAGGAGGGAGTGTTTGACCCAGTTCTTAGAACCGGAGGAGGTTCTGCTTGGGACCAGTAAACCCAGTAAAGCCTGTGAGCTTCCCGTTTTCCTGCCTGTAACATATTTGCATAGAGTGAGTGTTAAAGCCGCAGCTTCAGGTCCAGTATAACTCGGCTTCATGTGTATCTTAGTATTTATCAGTTGCTTCATTCTGTCACGCGCCGCTTCCTGTTGTTCTACCGGGTCGAGTCAGAACTTTTCAGACGCAGCATCACTTTTTATTGTTTTAGCTGCAGATTGTGAAATCCACAGCCGTATTTTCTTATTTATTTCTGAAAACGGAAGAGGCATTTTTCAATAAAACTACTGAAAATCTCTGGGTGGCCTGCAGTTTTGTGGTTCCTGACGAGACAAAGAGCTGCGGACAGCCTGTGGTTCTGGTTCTGGTTCCGGTCCGTAAAACCAGCCATGGAGAAATGAAAATATTCTGGATGGACGAACAAACTGTTGGATGAGTGGTTGGATGAACGCCTCTGTCTGGTTCTGGTTCTACTTCTCTGGTTCTGGTTCTTCTCTGGTTCTGGTTCTTCTCTGGTTCTGGTTGGAGGTTCTGGATCTTCCTGGAGCTCTGGGTTGTCATGGTGACCTGAGCTGGTTCTGCTGACGTCACCCAGTGCTCCCAGCAGCAGCAACTGCATCTGCTGCGCTGTTGAAGCTGGAGGACATGCAGGCGGATCTCCCCACAGCGCCCCTGGTGGTGCCCTCCTGTCATTGCATCGGTTCAACCAATCGATCAATAAATAATCAGACTGTTTATGATCTTCACTCTGAAATCAAGACACTTAAAGAATAAGAAGAGAGTCACATTAGTGCAACAAAATGCTTTATTTCAGGTACAACTATCTGCCAGTGCGGCAAGAAAATTACATTAAAATGTAAAAAAAAGCGCTTAATTTAAAATTGTAGAAATATCAATTTAACCCTTAATGCTTAAAAAAGAGATTTTAAACCTAATTTATGAATTTATTTTAAGGGGGATGAAAAACAAGCAGTGAAATATGATTATATTTATAATATATAAATATAATCATCTTTATGACTATATTATAATATAATCATAAAGATTTCACTGGAAACCATAAAAATCTCTTCATTATTAAAACCTGTATGAACATTTTAAACATCCAGTTGGAATAAAAATATTAAATTTATTTAATCTGATTCAGATGAGCTCTGGTGAATTTTAAGGACACTTCCTCTCTGAATAAATAAAATAATTAAATCTTTATGGTTTTAAACCATGTTTTTCATTCCATAATAACCGGTTACTGGGAGCGACTGGAAACCAGTTCAGGGAATATTTACACACAGGAAGTGAAAAACTTGATTTTACTTCAGTTAAAATAATAAACTGGATTTGCTGAATATCTGTAACTGTTAATAAACTGAATTAAAATGAATTATGGGATGCTGCGGTGGTGCTGCGGTGGTGCTGCACGTGGGGCCCCTGTAGCGCCGGTTCAATTCCCGCCTTGGTGACCTTTGCCCTGTCTTCTCTTTCCTGTTAATTCACCATCAAATAAAGGAAATTATAAAACCTTGAAAATGTCTGGTGTTTATAAAACTGTATGTTGACAGTTGTTTGTGAAATGAACAGCAGCACTTTAGTTGTTCGCAGGAAATATGAGTTTTTATCTCCATGTTTATTAACGTCTCAGTTTCAACTAAACGTTTAGCTTCATAATTCTGTATTTAGTCTCCATGAGTTTTCAGGATGTTAGACTGAATGAGCCTGAAGTTCAGAGAGCTTTTAAATCCCTGGTGGGGTTCCGCTCTGATGGGTTTCATTATTTGCCTCCCATAGAGAGGGCCCCAGAGTCAGGGCCCCATAGAGAGGGCCCCAGATTCAGGGCCCCATAGAGAGGGCCCCAGATTCAGGGCCCCATAGAGAGGGCCCCAGAGTCAGGGCCCCATAGAGAGGGCCCCAGAGTCAGGGCCCCATAGAGAGGGCCCCAGAGTCAGGGCCCCATAGAGAGGGCCCCAGAGTGAGGCCCACATGTCAGGGCCCCAGAGAGAGGGCCATGTTCTCAGGTTGGATTCGGTTCTGAAACTGCACCAACGTTTAAAGACAGAAACTTTTATAACCAGCTGGTTTCCTGGCGACTTCCTGCTCTCATCGCCGCTGGACTAAAGGTCGTGTCTGTGACCTTTTCAGAGTTTCCTGGAGCTTCGCTATTTGCTTTGTGAATCAGAGCAAATGTTGCTGAAGCCACATGCAGCAGAGTGTTGGTGGTGAGGCGCTGACTCATCGGTCATTGGGTCCAGATGTGGAGAAGTGAACACATCTGTGGTGGACCGGCCCGGTTTCACAACCCAGACGATGCAGAACAAGATTTACTCCACAAACTTGAAGCCAGCGCTGCGCCGCGTCTGTCCGCCTTCGTCTGCTGGCTCTCTGCGCTTCTCTTCATTTGTTCTGAATTAGCAGAACAAAAGCAACTTAATGTGAGCAGAGGGAGCAGAACCGCAGGTTCTGATGTGAGACCACAAGGTGTTGGCTCAAGCAAAACATTATGACTACATGCCGTCACCACACTCACTGTACGGCGGCCATTTTGACAGTTAGTCAACAACTAAAGGCAATAATCTTTCAAAAGAGGAAAAGCAAAATCCAGTCATTTTTCCACCATCTTCTTTCTTCACTTGTAAATATAGTTTTTAGTCTAAATGTTCATTTTGAAGCTTTTGTTGCTCATTAATATTTCGCTTCACATTGAATATTTAGTTTGAAACTAAAAGTAAAAGTAAAACGTCT
>NW_026562469.1:517500-525000 GCF_027474105.1 Poeciliopsis prolifica | reverse complement strand
ATGATGATGATGGTGATGATAATGATGGTGATGATGATGATGGTGATAATGATGGTGATAATGATGATGATGATAATGATGGTGATGATGATAATGATGATGATGGTGGTGATAATGGTGATGATGGTGATGATAATGATGGTGATGATAATGATGATGATGATGGTGATGATAATGATGGTGATGATGATAATGATGGTGATGATGATGATGATGGTGATGATGGTGATGATAATGATGGTGATGATGATGATGGTGATGATAATGATGGTGATGATGGTGATGATAATGATGGTGATGATGATGATGGTGATGATAATGATGGTGATAATGATGATAATGATGGTGATGATGATAATGATGATGATGGTGGTGATAATGGTGATGATAATGATGGTGATGATAATGATGATGGTGATGATAATGATGGTGATGATGATGGTGATGATAATGATGGTGATGATGATGGTGATGATGATAATGATGATGATGATGATGATGATGGTGATGATAATGGTGGAGCCAGGCTGCCCCCTGCTGGCGGAGCTGAGAACTTAGAGCAAGAAGCTCAAACAGACTCATATTCCTGCAGTTATTGGAGGTCAGATGATGAAGGTCGTTGTTGGAGAACCTGCTGCTGTTCTGATGGATCGGCGTTGCCATGGTGATGAACCTGGGCTGGGACTCACCTGGACCTCCATTCGGGTTGTCAAACAGATCCAGTTTAGAAAGAACCTGATCAAGTTTTCAAGCCCTGATCTTTAACCCTTTAACAAGCACACCAATGATGAAAAAATAAAATAAATTTTTCTTTGTATTTCTTTTACCCTTGGGTGACTCATAAACACAATCAATATTTTTTTTTTCAACAGACCCTGTGGTTTTTAAAATATTGATCTCTACCAAACGGTTGAGATGTCACTTAAAGGTTTAAGTACATGATGTAATAAAAATACCTAGTACAGTAGATAAAATAAAATAAAATGCAAATTTATAAAGAAATTAACAACAACAAAATGTCTGGGGCATTGGATACAGTTTATGTTTGTCAAAATGCTACACAACACTGGTTTTAATTTCAACCAAGGAAAACATGCATCAAACAAGAAAATATTGCATTTTTAGTTTTCCCATCTTGATTGTATCTGTACTGAAGTGCAACAGTTTTTCAGTGTTTCACCGTTAAAAAGGGCATGATCCCATAGGCTTTGTTTTGAGCAGAATTTTAAATGTACAACAGAAATAAACTTTGACTTGACTTTTGCATTTATTTATTGTTTTGTTTTCTATGTTTATCTGCAAGCAGCTTTCAGCATCTATGCACCACAAATCTGGAACAAACTTCCAGAAAACTGTAAAACAGCAGAAACCCTGACTTCCTTTAAATCTCCACTAAAAACACACCTGATTAGAGTTTTATTTGAAATGTAATATGTAACAATGTATTGTTTTTTCCATGACTTTGTATTTATGATGTAAAGCACTTTGAAATGCCTTGCTGCTGAAATGAGCTACACTAATAAAAATTGATTGATTTTGTTGTTTGTACTTTTTGTATTTATTTATTCTTCTATTCATGTTAGATTCTATTGTTTCCTCCGTTCATCCTGTGGGTCTGATGTTTGGTAACTTGGAGCCATTTTCATCATTTGCAGTAAATTTATTTTCAGCAGTGAAACCCTGGTTCTGGTTCTGAAACCCTGGTTCTGGTTCTGAAACCCTCTGGTTCTGAAACCCTCTGATTCTGAAACCCCCTGGTTCTGAAACCTTGGTTCTGGTTCTGAAACCCTGGTTCTGGTTCTGAAACCTTGGTTCTGGTTCTGAAACCCTCTGGTTCTGAAACCCTCTGATTCTGAAACCCCCTGGTTCTGAAACCTTGGTTCTGGTTCTGAAACCCTGGTTCTGGTTCTGAAACCCTCTGGTTCTGAAACCCCCTGGTTCTGAAACCCCCTGGTTCTGGTTCTGAAACCCTGGTTCTGGTTCTGAAACCCTGGTTCTGGTTCTGAAACCCTCTGGTTCTGAAACCCCCTGGTTCTGAAACCCCCTGGTTCTGGTTCTGAAACCTTGGTTCTGGTTCTGAAACCCTGGTTCTGGTTCTGAAACCCTGGTTCTGGTTCTGAAACCTTGGTTCTGGTTCTGAAACCCTGGTTCTGGTTCTGAAACCCTGGTTCTGGTTCTGAAACCCCCTGGTTCTGGTTCTGAAACCCAACATGTTGAAATTGGACTGACAAAGAAAAACGAATGTGTCTGGAGCCTCAAAATATGAAAAGTTTTATGTCAGACTTCAAATGTTTCTATTTTAAAATGACTATAACATGATTAATATTCATGATCAAACGTTCATTCCTGGATGGAATCACGTGACTCTGTTGAACGAAGGCGCTTTCAGGTGACTTCTTGTTATAATATAAATGTTTAAGTTTCGTTCCATTGATAAAATTAAAGAAAAAGGATTTTTGATGTCAATTTTATAATCGACAGAAAATGATGTTTTTTTTCCTGTTGCTCCAAATGCATTTTGCACGATTGTTTGTAAATAATCACGTTAAGTTGTGATGACCAGCATGGAAACGAAACGGATCAGAACGGAACAGATTGGATCGGAACGGATTGGAACGAAATGGATAAGGTGAAGAAGTTGGTCAAAGGAGCAACGTATGACGTACCAAACACACAATGGGCCTTAAAAAGCTCATCAAGACTCCAACTGAACATGTTGCCTTACCTGGAACAGCATCGTAGCCAATCACAATGAAGAAAGCATGAACTCTGCTCTGGATGGATCCCAGGGAGAGCAGGCAGGGCTGAGTACGTTACACACTGGATCCAACATACATTTAAAACATAAATAAAAACATGACAAAAATATTTAGTGACTAATTTTTGAGTGAAAATCAGACAGAATCAAATTTTGAATTGTAAAAATAAAGAGAATGAATTTTGCATTTTTATCTTTAAACGACTGTTTAGCAGTACCTGTAGAAATCTGATGAGCTGCTTGAGATGCAGACGCCTCTACATCCTTGTGCAGAAGATGCAGCAGAAGCAAAACAGCAGACATGTCACTTTCCCAACCTGCAGACCAACAACTTCAGGTTACCATCATCCCAACATCTGAATTTGTCACATTTAGGTCCAACATACCATTGTCAGCTTCAGCAGCCAGATCTGCAATCTGCAATAAATCCAAGAGCTCCATGGTGGGACCAGGCCACAGCTTTCCTTTATAACCTTGGAGTCCAAAAATTGGTTCGCTGTGGCTTCGCCAAACAAGAGTCTGAAATCTTGTTCTATCTGAAATACAGAAATAAAAGCATTTCACACAGTGAGGAAGACGGTAAATGGCCTGTACTTGTGCAGCGCTTTATGAAGTCCAGAGTGAGTCATTCACATGCTGATGGCCGTAAGATACATTGTAGCTACAGTTGCACAAGGGACGACTGCTGCCAATGCTGCTGTGAAGTAAAAATTGTGTTATTATATCTTTTAAGGATTTTATTTAAATTCTTTAGTCATTTAACGTTAGTATTGTTCAGTCTGTTAAAACATGGAGGTCAAGGAGTCTCTGAAGGATCAGGTTTCCTTTTCACCTCTCCTTGGAAACGTTCCAGCTGTCAGTGACTAAAATAAGGCGCCAAAGTTTGTTAACAGATAATAACAGATAGTTTAGGTAAAAACAGTAAGATGGAATAAGGTCTAATACATTTCTCCATTGAATGTTAGAAGCTCAGAGAACGTTCTATCAGGTGTTTTTGGTATGGAAAATTGTCTGATGTAGATTTCCACTGCAGAGTCCTGGATCTGGGAACCAGAGGAAAATTAGCGATCAAAGTTTAGTTATTCCTCTAGTTTTAACCATGGAGGTTTGTAACCTCTAACTGAGCCATGGGGCCAAAACCATTTGCTAATGGAGCAGATAGCAGCGTGATAGTTACCAACATATTTAATGGATAACAGAAACTAGAATATCGTTCTTCATCATAATTAATATTAATACGTCACCAACACCGGACCGTTAAAAGTTACTTCACTTTTCTGTTACGCAACTCCGATCAGAATCCCGAATAGAAAAACTGCTGCTGTGTCTTCCTCCTCCTCTTCCTCCTCTTCCTCCTCTTCCTCCTTCTCTTACTTTTCCTCCTCTTCCTCATTTGACAACTTCTGGCTGCAGAGCAAACCTTTCGCGTTGGCAATCAATGCAAATGATTCGGTCCAATAGTTGTAGAATCTCCCCCTTCACCCTCCATGGCCCACCAAATACCCCTCGGGTTGGTTACAGCCTGCTTCGCGCCCACCCAGCTGGAAGAAACTGTGACGCAAATCTTTAACGGAAAAGTTGAAATTTTATAATTATTCTACACATTTTAATAGCCTTGGAAACCGTTAAGAATGATTGTGTCATGTTTGTCCTCTTACAGAAACCATCTTTCTCAATTGTCAAGCATATTTTAAAAAAGTTCCAGGGAGCCTCCTGGGTCCCCGGTATCCCCGGTGTCCCCGGTCCCCGGTCCCCCAACCTGTGGTTTCTCTACTTGTATAGAGTAGTTCCGCTCTGGTCCAGCAGGGGGCAGACATGGCGATGGAGAGGCTGCAGTGCTCGCTGGTTCCAGCAGGGGGAGCTACCGGTGGTGCTGGCTGGTGTTCGAGCTCCTCCTCTTCCTCAGTGGACAGCAGCGGCAGCAGGAGGAAGATGACTTCGTTACGGCCGTTTACCTGCGACGACCTGTTTAAATTCAACAACATGTGAGTCAGAACCGGTCCGGTAGAACCGGCCCGGTAGAACCGGGCAGAACCCGTCCGGCTGGTCCTGCCCGGACCGGGTCAGGCGGCTGGACTACCTTAGATTATCTGATCAATTCAAACATTGGGTTCCTTCAAACTAATGCCGAATTACCTTTCAGGCCCATCGGAACCATCTGGGTTAATGTTTGATTCCAGCCTGATGTTTCAATCGCTCATTTTACATAAAACCTTATTTTTAGCACAAATATGTTCAGAGTTCGTTAATGTTGACGTACTGGCCGTTTCCTCCCGTATTTGTGATCAATAATTCTTTTCCAGAAGCAGCAAAGTGATCAATAAAAGGAAATGTAACCATTAAATGTTTTTAATCTTTCAACAGAAACCTGGATCCTCTCACAGAAACTGTATCCTCCTCTGATCAGATTTTATTTCTGTCGTTTGGTTCATGTTTATATGACTCATATTTTAGAATTTAAGATTTATTATACTAAGTAGAAATAATTGCTTCCTGTTTATTGCCCTCTTAGATCCGCAGTGTCTGCTAAAGTATTCACACCCAGAAACCTCTCCATGATTTTCCCTTTCAACTGAAAAGTGTTATGTGACCAACATGATGTGTATAGTTTAGTGGAAGAAAAAAACATTTATGATTTTATTAGTTTTACAGATAAAATCTGAAGCGTTAAGTTTTATTCTGTAGTGGTAAAATTAGACACACTGCTGTCATCTCTAAATGATGCATGGTGGCAGCAGCATCATGCTGTGGGACAGGAAAGCCTGCAGGGGGGGCTCTGCAGGGTGTGTGACCCCTGAGTTGACTGAAAGCTGGACTTAATCCTGCAGGAGCCGGAGTGTGGATGAGTTTCACCTTCAGATGTTCAGAGCTGCTGGAGGCCAAACCCAGAGGGACTGAACACAAAAGCACTCCACACTTTTCAGATTGTTTCAACCATAAAAACCTTGAATTATTCCCCTCCGCTCCCCGGCCGTGCAGCCCTTTGCGTTGCTGTGCCCGTTTCCTCAGCCGGCCTGCAGTATGGGATCCCGTTCTACCTGCAGTACCTGGCCCACTGGCCCGAGTATTTCATCGTGGCTGAAGCTCCGGGCGGAGAGCTGATGGGCTACAGTAAGTGCAGCCTGGATTTCTGCTGCAGGACGCTGCTGCTGCGGCGCTGCTGCTGCTGCGGCGCTGCTGCTGCAGCATCATGTCTCTCTCTGTAATCAGTCATGGGGAAGGCGGAGGGATCGGTGGCGCGGGAGGAGTGGCACGGCCACGTCACGGCGCTGTCGGTGGCGCCGGAGTTCAGACGCCTCGGCCTGGCCGCCAAGCTCATGGAGATGCTGGAGGAGATCTCAGAGAGGTGAGTGACCTCTGACCCCGAGAGGCAGGCTCGGCAGAGTGTGTGTGACCCCTGAAGATGTGATCTTTGACCTGCAGAAAGGGCGGGTTCTTCGTGGATCTGTTTGTGAGAGTCTCCAACCAAGTGGCCGTCAACATGTACAAGCGTCTGGGCTACAGTGTCTACCGCACCGTCATCGAGTATTACTCTGCCAGCAACGGGGAGCCGGACGAGGACGCATACGGTACGCCACCCGACAGCGCCTTGCTTTGACTAGGCCGCAGCTCAACTCCGTCCTGATGGTCAGAACTGGAATAGTTCTGGATCTGCTGATCCGACTGAACCTGAGTTTTAACTCAGAAGCTTTTTCTGACAGCATTGACATCAGAATAATGACCTGGTATGGTAGAAAGTTCCAGCAGCAATGGAAAACAGAGTTATGACCACATGAGGGCGCTCTATACACAGAAAGGAACCTTAAGCCCCACCTGACACATTCAGAAATACTCCAAGATGGGCAGGGCGACACAGGGGGCGTGGCCAATGGGGAAAGGGGCGTGGTCAGGCCGAGAGAAAGCTGTTGCCAAGCAACATTGCTACAAAAAACCCAAACTAGCAAGTTTTTATAAGAAAGCTCCTGTAAACGTCCAAGTGACGTAGACGTCCACCACGCAGATTGTTAGAACCATAAGATTGAGCTGCAGTAGCACTGTTCAACCCACAGAGGGCAGCACTGAGAAGTCAGCTCACTGACATGAGCCCAGTTTCACATCGTCTCTGCGCTTCTGAAGAGTTCATTAAAGTTTAATGTGAATAAAATCTAAATTTATATTAGAAAATGTGTCACTTTAGGTGATGTTGTGTTTCCATCTGCTGCCTGGTTGGTTCTGGAGCACAGAACTGAACCGGTTAGTTCTGGCTGGGTCACCGGCCCGTTGGCTCTATAAAGAATAAAATAATCTGATCACTTCCTGGGTTTCTGCCCCTACTGGCTGTGTGGGATAAACATCTCCTGTCTTCCTGTTGGGTTAGAAAGCTTCCTGACCTTTAGGCTGCCGGCCGTTTCTTCTTCTACTGAAACACTTGAAAGGTGTCAGAAAGGCTTTTAGGTAGAAAACGTTTTTTATTGTTGTTCTGACTGGAGCACGGTTTTCCTGCAGACATGAGGAAGGCTCTGTCCAGAGACACGGAGAAGAAGTCCATCATCCCGCTGCCCCACCCTGTCCGACCGGAGGACATCGAATAACGTGGGGCCGCGGCTCCCTGACCCGCTGACCCCCGCTGACCTCAGAGAGCCGCTGGATGTACAAAATGTTTCAACATTTATTTGCTGTAAATTCTAATGAACGTTTGTTTCAGAAACTGAGTCTGAGTCGTGTCTCATACAGAAACGTCTACTCTTTGTCTTCCTCACTGC
>NW_026562469.1:480000-515000 GCF_027474105.1 Poeciliopsis prolifica | reverse complement strand
GGTTCTGCTGGTTCTGGCTGATCTGAGCAGTTGGCGAACCCACCTTGGTCTCCAGCTCCTCATACAGGGCGTAGTTGATCCACAGGTAGACGTAGCGCCTCCAGTGTCTCTTCTCCTGGATGGGCGGTACGTTGGCGATGGCTCTCTCGTAGATCTCCCTCACCGTGTCGGCGTCCGTGTCGCTCTCCACCAGGCGCAGGTAGTCGAACCACGCGTCGTAGTTGTGTGGGTTTGCCTGCGTTTAACCACAGAAGAAGAGTGCGTCAGTCTGGATCGACCGGTCGGCCCTGACCTCCAGCAGCTCCTCGCCCACCTTGACCTCCTCTTCGTACTGGAACCTTCTCTTGCTGACGATGACGTCCTCGATTCCTCTGCGGTCTCCGAACTTCTTCTCAAACATGGTGTAGTTCTTGAACAGCTCCTGCGCCTGATGCTTGGGGATCCTGTCCAGGGCGTACTTGTAGATGACTCGGACCCGCTCAAACTGTTGACCAAATACAGAGTCAGAAAAACACTGGAGCAGTAACCGGGTCAAAGGTCACGGTCAAAAGTCACGGCTCAGTCAGAACTCGCCTCCTTCTGGGTCTCCTCGAACCTGGCGAAGGCCACAAACAGATTCTCATCCACGTATTCCTCCCCGAAGAACTCCACGGCTCGCTCGTACACCTTCCTGCTGTGCGCCACGTAGCCGTGCTTCTCCTCGAAGCGAGCGTACTTGATCCAGTTCTTCACCTCGGGGTGGACCATGACGAGTTCACAGGAGTCAAGGAAACTATGGCTGTCGACCTGAAAGCGCTCGGGATTGGTTTCTGAATCACTTCCATTTGCTTTACCTGAAGAATCTGATGTGAAAATGATCATGCAGTATTGATACATTAATATTCAACCTAATCAGGATAGAAAATCCTGGAAATCGCCCTGAACGTAAACTTTGAACAGCTCCTACAACCATCTCGGCCTCTAGTTTGTCCCCAGATGTTCCTGAGATGATTTAAAACACCATCAAACCAAACATCAGGATATATCGCTCATAGATGCTCCGGGCTTTGTCCACTTCCTTATAGCGCAGCTCAAAGTTGATGTAGGAGTGCCAGGCCTGCTCCTCCGGCTCCCACTCCATCCAGCGCTCAAACACCTGCCTGCAGCCGGCCACGTTGCCCAGCATCTCCTCCATGTAGGTGTATTTGTACCTGCAGGAGCAGCAGAGGCTCAGCGTCAGAGTCTGGAGCCAAGTTACTGTGAGAAACAGCTAAACCGTCTAAAACAATTATCAACATGAACAACTTGTACATAACAATATTTACACATCCAATAGTTTCAAACTGTAATAAAAGACATAGATGTGCAAATCAATTAAAACTGAATTCATCACATGAAATAATTTCAGTATTTGTGGAAACATGTCATATACTCTAACGTGATTGGCTGACCTGCACAGCAGTTTAACCAATCAGCTCATGTAAAAGCAGGCAGAAATATAAACTATTGATCATTTGAATTAATTTAAAACACTGAATAATAAAAACAAATTTAGAATTATATTTTAATAACACACAAAAGTGGAGCAGTCTTAGAAAACAGAACGGGTCCAAACAGCTCACTGGTCCAATATGGACGCCAGTGTACTGGGAGTCCTGGTCCTACCAGAACTGGTTGACCCGGGGCAGGATGGTGATGGCTCTGTCCCAGATGTTGCGGGCGTGGTTCACCTGACGGCTCTTCATCTCCATCTCTGCGTACTTCAGCCACAGAGTGATGTTTCTGTGATCGACGTCCAGCGCTCGCTCGTAGATGGACCGAGCTCTGAAAACAGACGGCACTTGAATGCATCATTTAGAAACTCACTCAACAGTTCAGACTGGAGGAAATGAGAACTCGCTTCTCCTTATAAACTTTAATGTGGAAAAATTAAGCAAATGAAAGTAGGCGTCAGAAATGAAGCCAGTCATCAGGTGAATACCTCTGGATCTCCTTCAGGCTTTCCTCCCATTGTGCGTATTTAATCCAGTTGCTGATGACGGTCCGGTTCTTCCTGATGTTGTCTTCAAAGCCCTTTCAGAGGAAGTTTGACAGGATCAGAACCTGCAGCTTTAATGGTTTCTTGCAGCAGAAACAAATCTGAACCGTGTTATAGCATCAAAGTGTGTCTGGTGAGTGAGCTGACCTTTCTCTTCTTCAGCTTGTAGTCATTGAGCTCCTCCTTATCAGTGATCTTCTGTTTGGGCGGTGGAGGCAGAAGCTCGAGCTCCCTCTCTTTGGCCTCTCTGAGCAGCTGCTCAGCGGTGATCTGAACCTCTGCAGGAGCTTTATTCTTCACCTGAAACAACACAAACACCTGAGCCCCAAATGTCTCTGTCTCTACTTCAGAAAAACACAAACTAGTGGATGCGGGTGTAAATGCACTTCCTTATTCTCAGAACCCAATTTAAAACAAAGCAAATAAGGTGGAATAATCTGTAGCACTTTAGTACAATAAAAATACTGGAATTAAAAGATTTTAGAAAAAACAGTCCTGGACTGAACTGTTCATAGAAGTTCTTTAAAACGTCTGTATTTAATATAAAATCATATACTTCAGTTTTATTCCACTTTTAAAAGCGTTTGGGGTAAAAAAGGGAAAAACTTTTTAATATCTTCTCAACTAAAGGGAACAAAAACTGACTTACAGGAGCATGAAGAATAATCCAGCTCACTGTCTGAACTGTCTTTTTTTAAGCATACCTACATCGAATGATGTTAATGACGTTTAAAAAACCCACAGAACTTTCATAACTTTGCAGAATAACTCCAGGTTTTTTCTAGGCAAATAACTGATGTTTTGGTCCTTTACCCCATCGAAGGCGGTCCTGATGCTAAAAAATGCAGAACTTTAAATTGTTGCAACGAGGTATCTATAAAATATCTAAACAGACATAGATGAATTGACTCTCTTTGCTCATTTAAAGCCGTTGGAAGCAAGAAGCATCCCAGAACAATAAAGTTCAGATTTCTCCCGTTAACTAAAATTGTAAACATTTTCTAAATAAAGGGGAAATAAAACTGGTGTTTTGTGTTTTAAGGAATTTGATTTAAGTGTAGAATGATTGATCTACGTTTGTTATCAAATCAAATATTACATATTCATTTCATATAATCCACGTCAAAAACAACAAAAAAACCCAGTAAAAAAACCCCTTTAGTCCAGCCGCAGCTAACATTAGCATTGTTGAAACAAACTAATAGAAGTAAGAAGAAAATAATATTATTTTTGCCTAAATAACCCCACAAAGCTTAAATAGTATATTAATGAGTAAAATCAATCATAGTGTATACTTATAAAATCTACCTGGTATTAAATCTGCCCCCTTCTTTAGCGGCAGTTAGCATTAGCCGCTAGGTGCTAATCTTCCTCGGGGTTTCTTACCTTCGCCACCTTCGGGATGCGCTGCTTTCCCGCCGCTGTGGACGCCATGTTGTCGGTGACTCCAACCGGTACCGTAGCTGACAAACACTTAAAGAAAATAACACCACCCAACACCACCTGCAGCAGCTTCCAGGAGACACACTCTGCAACGCTTTTCTAACACCAGCAGGCAGCCGCCATGACAGCACCCACAATGCCGCGCGGCTCCAAAGTGTCGCGAGAGTTTTCGCTGCAGGCGGCGTGCTGTTGTTATAGCAACAGAATCAACTGAACTTCATAAGGAGACAGAAAAGAGCCGTTTATCGAGTTAAAGTCAAAAAGTTTGAATCAAAAACGACCAGTCGAGGTTTGGTAGGAAGAAGCCAGCGAGTTTCCATCCCATAATAATCCCAGGAGAGGATGAGGTCCAGCTGGAGCCCGGAGGAAAATCTGACCGTCAGAAGGAGCCGCTCAGCGGACGCCCGGTGGATCCAGAAGCTGATTGGCTCATCTGATGAGGCTGTCTTCGGGAGGATCAATGTCAATGATCTGCTGTGAGAACAAATCACCAACCTTCCAGTATTATGCCTGAAAAAAGTTTATATCAGCTGGTCATCACATGAAACTACTTTTATTTTCATTTATTGTTATTTACATCATATAAATGACCCATTTCTTCCTAAAATCAAAGGTTTAACAGCCATATTAGCCAACTACAGCTTGAATTGGTGGATAGGACAATTAAAGATGGCACTACAGTAAGAGCATCACTAAATTAGATGCTCTAAATTGAGCACTTCTAGATTAGAGAAGTGCTCAACAAAGATCCTCTCTGAAACAGATCTCACACTCACACAGAAAAACCATCCACCCACCACAAAAGTTCTGTGTGTAGTGCATCTTTGTGGCATATCGTGTTCAAATTTCCGATCTATGCATTTTTTTTAAATTCATAATTTAATCCATAATTAAATTATGAATTAGATGTAGCATAAAATAAATAAATGTTTAATAAAGTATCAATAAGTCACTACTTATAATAGCTAAGGCAGAAATGTAATGAAATGTATATTTATTATTTCATTGTTCCTGTTCAGTGTCACCATGAAATAACTTCATATGTCCAACTCACCCATCAACGTTGGGGGCAAAGTTATGATAAGTTTACATTTTAATGCTTTAATGTTGGACTGAAATGATTAATCAATCAATTAGATTCCCGGCCCGGGGTCTTTCTGCACGGAGTTTGCATGTTCTCCCTGTGCGTGGTGGGTTCTCTCCGGGTTCTCTCCGGGTTCTCCGGCTTCCTCCCACAGTCCAAAAACATGACTGTCAGGTAAATTGGTCTTTCCAAATTCTCCCTAGGTGTGAGTGTGCTTGGTTGTTTGTCCTGTTTGTCTCTCTGTGTTGACCTGCGACAGACTGGTGACCTGTCCAGGTGACCTGTCCAGGTGACCTGTCCAGGTGACCTGTCCAGGTGATCCCGCCTCTCGCCCGGAACGCGGCTGGAGAGGCACCAGCACCTCCAGAACCCGTCAGGGAGAAGGGTGCTCAGAAAATGGATGGATGGATGATCAATCAATTAAACAATCATCAAGTAATGTAGTGATTGCTCAGTCATTAACTGGAGTTTACAGACACTAATGGTAATTTGCTGAAAGAAAAACATGTTCAGAGTAGTAATTAAACCAAAACTGCAAAACATAAAAACATTTATCATGAAAGATGAAAACTTTGTAAATCTGTTCTACCAGAACTGCTCTGGTGGCAGCTTCACATTCAGGATATGAATCTTTTCTATCCAGTTATTAATCAGGTAATGAATATTAAACTCCAGATCAGCTGTATGTTAATGTTCAGTGCCGCAGAAAGCCTGAACATTTCACATGTTGATGTTCAAACCATTTTCAGCTGCAGATTCTGCAAAAGATCAAACATTTACTCAAAATGCTCTTGTTGATTTTAGGCAACAAACTGTTTATTATTAAAAACCGAATGAAATGATTTGTGAGCCTGCAGGGAGAAGGCCAACCTCTCCCTGACGGTGGGTGGCCGCTCGGGCGACGTTGTGGCTCACGCCTCCTTCAGCGACCGCCCCCCGCCCGCCGCCGCCGCGGACGGCCATGACGCCTGGGAGGCCTTCCTGCGCTCACACTGGCCCGCCGCCAGATGCACTGTGGGTAATATTGTGCAGTCAGGCCGAGTCTCACCGCTTTCATCTCATGAGCGAGAACTGGGTCAGGACCGGTTGAGGTGGTCATAATGTTTTGCCTGTTACTCCTCTGCAGCCGCTGAACTCTCTGTTCCTGCATCTGTTCGTGTCTGAGCCCAGAGTGGCTGGAGACAGCCTGGATCAGATCCTCAGGTAGGCAGAACCAGAACTGGACTCTGAGCGGTCCTGGGTCACCAGAACCTTCCTCATCTTCCTACAGAGCTGCCTTCAGCATCTCCTCGGACCTGGAGCACATCCTGCTGCTCTGCCCGGAACACTGTCCTCTAGGTGAGACCGGCTGCTGATCAGGCCCGGTTTGAGTTCTGCTTTCGTGCCCTCGCTCTCTGACGACCCTTTTTGTGAGCAGAACCGGTTCTGGAAGAGACGTTCCAGCTGCTGCGGTGGGAAGCCGACAGCGAGGCGCCATGTTTGGCTCGGATCTGCAGACGGGAGGATCACTGCGAGCGGCTGCATGTCCGCCGAGCCCGGTGAGCTCCCCATCTGGACCTTCAGCACCAGAACCAGAACCACCAGCTCACTATGTCAGCCCAGAAGCAGGTCTCTCTGTCTGCCACTAGGTGGCAGCAGGTGCTAGTGAGATGATTTAGCAGGTTTAGCATGCTATCCGGTCCTGGTGTTACCAATGCTCTGGATATTCCTGTAGTTGTCTGCTTTGTCCTTCCACCAAACTTTCCTTCCTGCTGCTATTCACTCTGTGAACAACATGTTTAAATATTTAGTTTGGACATTCAAAGTTAAATATTTATCTTCAAGCTATTTAGTTTATAACCTATCCAACTTATTCCCACCCTAACCCTAACCCTACTCCTAAACCCATGAGGCTTGACTTCCGCCGTAAAAACCAGAACCAGCATCGTTTACATGTTAGCAACGCGCTAACTGGCATTAGTCAGAGGTTGTAGGCTACAGAATATGTGACAACACCAGCTATCACAGCCTTTATTTATCTTGGTTATTTAGTTTCAAACTATTCAGTTTGCATATCTAGCTTGTGAATTAAATATTTAGTTTGAATTTAATTATTTAGCACAAACTAAATATTAATTTGGATTGAAGGTTATTTAGATTACTAGCTAAATATTTAACTATCACTTTAATATTTACTTGGTAAGCTAAATAGCCTAACTATATAGTTTATAAACTAGATATATAGTTTATAAACTATAAATTTAGGTTATGTAGCTTGACAAATGAAAATGTAGGTGGCGAGCTAAATATTTAGCAGCAAGCTAAAGGTTTTGTTTGTCAACCAGGTCGTTTAGCTTGCTGACATTTAGTTAGCTCTCTGACCTTCAGCTGACCTTCAGCTTGTAGTTGCTTCAGGAGCTGACCTCTAATGATCCTCAGGCTGATTGAGTCTGAGAAGACTTCACCTGTTGGTCACATGACAGGAAGTCAGACTGAAGAGTTCTCCAGAACCAGAATCTACTGCTCTGAGCTCGGCTCGTTTTGTCTTCCAGGGTTGCAGATTACGATGATGTCATGGTGATTGTGGACAAGCAGACGACAAAGTGCTCCATCCCTCTGCAGCCCTACGCCCTGATAGATGTCATCGAGTACCAGAACCAGAGGAGCCATGCCGCCGTCCTCCAGGTCTGCCCCGGTCTGCCCCGGTCAGCCTCTGCTGTTGGGTTGGTTCCTTCAGGACCGGTTTTGAACCGCCCTTCACATCATCCGGTTGCCATGGCATCATATGGTGCAGATGAGCTGAGGCTCGGCCAAAACATGAGGAGCATGAGGAGCATGAAGAGCATGAGGAGATGAGCATGAGGAGCATGGAGGATGAGACTAAAGCAAAGCAACAATATTTTATCGTTTATGATACTCTCTGAGCTGCAGAGGAAGGAAGTAACTAAAGTAACAAGCAACAGTTACTTGAGTAACTTCATGTAAAAATGTACTTTTACAGCACATATTATTACTACTGATATTTCTTATTTTTGCTGAAGTAATTATCAGTTTTTCTCCACAGGATGATAAGCCTGGTGGGCCACCAGTCTTTACTTGTTCCTCCCACCTGGCTAAGCATAGTTTGCTAATTTTAAAATTGGGCTTTTGATACACCACTACCAGTAAAGACAGATTAAGCTAGGTTCATAGTCGACACATTGAACTGGAGTTCCCAAATTATGATGCCTGCTCTTGCATATTAGAATTGTTGTAACTTTTAACACAAAAACAGTGGGCCGCTAAAGGAGCCCAAGTGCCTCCTACCGCCAGGCTTAGCAAGTTTTCTGGGGGAAACCCTGAATCTCATGAGAAACTGTGGCTCCTCTGAGGAATGTCACTGGAAGGAGAACAAACTCATTTTAACTGAAACCAGAAACAAACACAATCATTCATTCTGTTCAAGTGAAACTGCAATTCATAAAAACTGTTAGCTCTGCTGACACCAGCGACACACAGTCAGCTTCACCGCAGCCTGTCGACCCTCCAGGATGGAATACCTTCAGAAATACCTGCAAGGATTTATCAATATTTATATGACAAGAACAACTATTATAACCAGCAGTTCCCCTAATGCTACACCTACATGGCATTTAGCGGAAGCTAATGCTAATGCTAATGCAAAATACCAACATGACTTTGGAGAATGCTAAGCTAAAGAGTCACACCAATGTGGCATTAGCGGAAGCTAATGCTAATGCTAAATACCAACATGACTTTGGAGAATGCTAAGCTAAAGAGTCACACCAATGTGGCATTTAGCGGAAGCTAATGCTAATGCTAAATACCAACATGACTTTGGAGAATGCTAAGCTAAAGAGTCACACCAATGTGGCATTTAGCGGAAGCTAATGCTAATGCTAAATACCAACATGACTTTGGAGAATGCTAAGCTAAAGAGTCACACCAATGTGGCATTTAGCGGAAGCTAATGCTAACGCTAATGCAAAATACCAACATGACTTTGGAGAATGCTAAGCTAAAGAGTCACACCAATGTGGCATTTAGCGGAAGCTAAATCCGAAGCACTATAATAGCATGGTATTTAGTGGAAGGCAATGCTGAAGCGCTAACTTCAACCATTTTGCTACTGTATTATTTGTAGCATGCTACAAACACAGTTCGGCGCCCTGAGCTGCGTCAGTCTGTCCCGACACGCTGACCTGTACAGTCTGCTCCTTGGACTGTTGCTTCCTGTTTCCAGTTTGTTGAGTTTTGCTAACTGTGTTGCTGATTCAGCCTCATTGACCACAGTACAAATGTTCACTGTGGAGCTACTAGTGAAGCTTCTGGAGGTTTTTCCTCCGCAGGATGAAGGACACATCGTCGGCTTCATCGCCGCCACCTCGTCTCCTAACGACCAGAAACTTCTGGAGCATTTTGACCTCAGGGAGTTTGATGGATTCTACAAACACAGAAAACCAGAGCAGGTACTGTAAGCCCCACCCACTTCACACAGCTGCATTCAGCTGGACCAGAACCAGAACCATGTGACCCTGTGATGGTAGGAGGAAGAGGAACCGAGCCGCCACACTTCCAGGAAATCCAACTCCTTCTGCATTCAGCACTTCATATCCGACGAGGACCACCAGACCCGGTAAACATGAGAACCAGAACCACGCCACTTCCTGTTTCCTGCAGCTGGAAAAACATCTGATCAGGCTGGGACCTAACTGGTTCTGACTGGGTCCAACTGGGTCTAACTGGTTCTGCTGGTTTGTGGAGCAGTGGAGCAGAACCTCCTGACCCATCAGAACCTACTGCAGAAGTTCTGGTCCAACTCAGCTGCTGCATCATTTGGATTTTGACTCTCTTTCACCACCGTGCTGAAGGAGAGCACCCGTAACCTGTGACCTTTGACCTGTTTTCTGTCTGGCGAACATTAGGTGGTTTTGAGATGACCTTTGACCCTTCCAGGGTAGCTTCTTGTCATCTCCCCATCATGACTCCCTCTGTGACGTCATGTCGTGGTACCTTGTGGATTTCCCATCAAATGTAACTGTTTCTGGTTCTGGTTCTGTCCAGTCCCAGTGGACATTGTTGCTGAAGCAGCAGCAGCGATGGCAGCCGTCCAGCGACAGACACCTGCTGGGAGGGCTACCTGGCTGCCGCAGCACGGCTCACCTGCCAGCTGTTGCAGCGCCACGGAGCCCTGGCGGGGAGCCCAGTGGAGCCCAGTGGAGCCCAGTGGAGCCCCATGGAGCCCAGTGGAGCCCCATGGAGCCCAGTGGAGCCCAGTGGAGCCCAGTGGAGCCCAGTGGATCCCAGTGGAGCCCAGTGGAGCCCAGTGGAGCCCAGTGGAGCCCCGTGGAGCCCAGTGGAGCCCAGTGGAGCCCAGTGGAGCCCCATGGAGCCCAGTGGAGCCCCATGGAGCCCAGTGGAGCCCAGTGGAGCCCAGTGGATCCCAGTGGAGCCCAGTGGAGCCCCATGGAGCCCAGTGGAGCCCAGTGGAGCCCCGTGGAGCCCAGTGGAGCCCAGTGGAGCCCCATGGAGCCCCGTGGAGCCCAGTGGAGCCCCATGGAGCCCAGTGGAGCCCAGTGGAGCCCCATGGAGCCCCGTGGAGCCCAGTGGAGCCCCATGGAGCCCCGTGGAGCCCAGTGGAGCCCAGCGGAGCCCAGTGGAGCCCAGTGGAGCCCCATGGAGCCCCGTGGAGCCCAGTGGAGCCCCATGGAGCCCAGTGGAGCCCAGTGGAGCCCCATGGAGCCCAGTGGAGCCCAGCGGAGCCCAGTGGAGCCCAGCGGAGCCCAGTGGAGCCCCATGGAGCCCAGTGGAGCCCCATAGAGCCCAGTGGAGCCCAGTGGAGCCCCATGGAGCCCCATGGAGCCCCATGGAGCCCAGTGGAGCCCAGTGGAGCCCAGTGGAGCCCCGTGGAGCCCCATGGAGCCCAGTGGAGCCCAGTGGAGCCCAGTGGAGCCCCGTGGAGCCCCATGGAGCCCAGTGGAGCCCCATGGAGCCCAGTGGAGCCCCATGGAGCCCAGTGGAGCCCAGCGGAGCCCAGTGGAGCCCAGTGGAGCCCAGTGGAGCCCAGCGGAGCCCAGTGGAGCCCCATGGAGCCCAGCGGAGCCCAGTGGAGCCCCATGGAGCCCAGTGGAGCCCCATGGAGCCCCGTGGAGCCCAGTGGAGCCCCATGGAGCCCAGTGGAGCCCAGCGGAGCCCAGTGGAGCCCAGCGGAGCCCAGTGGAGCCCCATGGAGCCCAGTGGAGCCCAGTGGAGCCCCATGGAGCCCAGTGGAGCCCCATGGAGCCCAGTGGAGCCCAGCGGAGCCAAGTGGAGCCCCATGGAGCCCCGTGGAGCCCAGTGGAGCCCAGCGGAGCCCAGTGGAGCCCAGTAGAGCCCCATGGAGCCCCGTGGAGCCCAGTGGAACCCCATGGAGCCCAGTGGAGCCCAGTGGAGCCCAGCGGAGCCCAGTGGAGCCCAGCGGAGCCCAGTGGAGCCCCATGGAGCCCAGTGGAGCCCAGTGGAGCCCCATGGAGCCCAGTGGAGCCCAGTGGAGCCCAGCGGAGCCCAGTGGAGCCCAGTGGAGCCCAGTGGAGCCCCATGGAGCCCAGTGGAGCCCAGTGGAGCCCCATGGAGCCCAGTGGAGCCCAGCGGAGCCCAGTGGAGCCCAGCGGAGCCCCATGGAGCCCAGCGGAGCCCAGTGGAGCCCCATGGAGCCCAGTGGAGCCCCATGGAGCCCAGTGGAGCCCAGTGGAGCCCCATGGAGCCCAGTGGAGCACCATGGAGCCCAGTGGAGCCCAGTGGAACCCCATGGAGCCCAGTGGAGCCCAGTGGAGCCCAGCGGAGCCCAGTGGAGCCCAGTGGAGCCCAGTGGAGCCCCATGGAGCCCAGTGGAGCCCAGTGGAGCCCCATGGAGCCCAGTGGAGCCCAGCGGAGCCCAGTGGAGCCCAGCGGAGCCCCATGGAGCCCAGCGGAGCCCAGTGGAGCCCCATGGAGCCCAGTGGAGCCCCATGGAGCCCAGTGGAGCCCAGTGGAGCCCCATGGATCCCCATGGAGCCCAGTGGAGCCCAGTGGAGCCCCGTGGAGCCCCATGGAGCCCAGTGGAGCCCAGTGGAGCCCAGTGGAGCCCAGTGGAGCCCAGTGGAGCCCCGTGGAGCCCCATGGAGCCCAGTGGAGCCCCATGGAGCCCAGTGGAGCCCAGTGGAGCCCCATGGAGCCCAGTGGAGCCCAGTGGAGCCCCATGGAGCCCAGTGGAGCCCAGTGGAGCCCAGTGGAGCCCAGCGGAGCCCAGTGGAGCCCCATGGAGCCCAGCGGAGCCCAGTGGAGCCCCATGGAGCCCAGCGGAGCCCAGTGGAGCCCCATGGAGCCCAGTGGAGCCCAGTGGAGCCCAGTGGATCCCAGTGGAGCCCAGTGGAGCCCAGTGGAGCCCCATGGAGCCCCATGGAGCCCAGTGGAGCCCAGTGGAGCCCCGTGGAGCCCCATGGAGCCCAGTGGAGCCCAGTGGAGCCCAGTGGAGCCCCGTGGAGCCCCATGGAGCCCAGTGGAGCCCAGTGGAGCCCAGTGGAGCCCCATGGAGCCCAGTGGAGCCCTGTGGAGCCCAGCGGAGCCCCATGGAGCCCAGTGGAGCCCAGTGGAGCCCCATGGAGCCCAGTGGAGCCCCATGGAGCCCAGTGGAGCCCAGTGGAGCCCCGTGGAGCCCCATGGAGCCCAGTGGAGCCCAGTGGAGCCCAGTGGAGCCCCGTGGAGCCCCATGGAGCCCAGCGGAGCCCAGTGGAGCCCCATGGAGCCCAGTGGAGCCCCGTGGAGCCCCATGGAGCCCAGTGGAGCCCCGTGGAGCCCCGTGGAGCCCCATGGAGCCCAGTGGAGCCCCATGGAGCCCCGTGGAGCCCCATGGAGCCCAGTGGAGCCCAGTGGAGCCCCATGGAGCCCAGTGGAGCCCCATGGAGCCCAGTGGAGCCCAGTGGAGCCCCATGGAGCCCCGTGGAGCCCAGTGGAGCCCCATGGAGCCCAGTGGAGCCCTGTGGAGCCCAGTGGAGCCCCATGGAGCCCCATGGAGCCCAGTGGAGCCCCATGGAGCCCCTTGGAGCCCCGTGGAGCTTGTGGAGCCCAGTGGAGCCCCATGGAGCCCAGTGGAGCCCAGCGGAGCCCCATGGAGCCCAGTGGAGCCCAGCGGAGCCCCATGGAGCCCAGTGGAGCCCAGTGGAGCCCCATGGAGCCCAGTGGAGCCCAGCGGAGCCCCATGGAGCCCAGTGGAGCCCCATGGAGCCCAGCTAGACTCCAACCTGACTTAACTTCTTCTGTCCACAGATCTACAGACGGGCTACCATACATGTTCCTGCACTTCATGGTAAGTATGAAACCAGGGACTCTTTTCTTGTTTTAAGCCTGGAATCACCAACTATTGATGTAAAGGACCAGATTCTTTCACTTATAAAAAACACTTTAGCGTTAATAAGTGGAATGAT
Organism: Poeciliopsis prolifica; assembly: GCF_027474105.1. Classification (NCBI taxonomy): domain Eukaryota; kingdom Metazoa; phylum Chordata; class Actinopteri; order Cyprinodontiformes; family Poeciliidae; genus Poeciliopsis; species Poeciliopsis prolifica. The sequence continues at coordinate 502,036 of NW_026562469.1, read as the reverse complement.
CTACTAGTGGGACTGCAACTGTTCATCAATATTAAGGAATACTTGGTATTATTTTGTGTTTTTGCAGCTCACCCATTGAATTCAAGATACTATGACCACAGAACTGGAGACCCATTAGAACCAACAGAACCATGTTCTGAGGGTGCAATTACTTGGTGTTTTCGATGCTTTAGTTTCTCTTTTCCACAGCAGATTCCTGCTGACCAACACCTGGATCATTATTCCATGCTGACTGTCTGCTTCCTGCAGGACCTGGAATATTGCCTGATCTTCATTCCATCTGCAAGTCCAGAGTCACCGTGGTTACAAAACTTTGTTCTGGTGCGGTCCCGTCCTAGCAGCCTGCAGCTCACCAGCCTCTACGTCACCCATAGGTCCAGGTTCAGGTAGGCAGCAGGTCCGGATGCAGATTCTGGCGCTCCATAAGCAGTGTTCCAGTGGAAACCATTTTGTCTTTGTTGAAGGACTGTGGATGTGAGGAAGGCGGTGCCTGAAGACAGAGAAGCTGTTTCTGCTCTGCTGAAGAGTTTGAATCTCACCGGTTCGGTTCTGAAGGATCTGGACTGTTTCTACCGGACCCACAGCGACCCGGTGAGTCTGAATAAACTCATGGAAACAACGGCTAGCGGCTTTTTTTCTGAGAAAGTGACTTGCTGAGTGTGGATCAATGCTCAGTAGTGCGCCTCCTCACCACCAGGTGGCGTGTCCGAGTCAGATGATTTTACACACTGACCCACATGTGTCAAACTCAAGGCCTGTGGGCCAAATGTGGCCCACCACAGCTTTTTATGCAGCCGTCTGGATTCTTAATTAAACATTAACTGATTCACTATTATGTTGTCAATTAAATCAATGCAGTTTTTATCTGTTTACTACCAAATTATATCATTCAGTCCCTCCAGTTTCTTGCAAACTATTGTGGACATTCATGTCAAGGCCAAATATTGCAGAGTTGAACAATTGAAATATTTTGTTTGTTAACACAAAGCTAGAACCTTCCGGCTCAGTTTAGCCTGGTGAACCTGAGCTGCAGAGCCTGCTGCTCTGACTGGGTGGGATCAGTGTTTCTGCGTCTCATCAGGTGTGTGCTTCCTGTCAGGATGGCGTTCCTCTGCAGGCCTTTGTGGTTCTGGTGGAGCGGCAGCTGGTCGGTGTGACGATCATCAGGGACGAACAGGTAACCCCGTTCGCTCCTCCGCCGCAGGCGGGACGCGCCGCCGCCCCCTTCTCACCGCACGCCGTGTGTTCCAGGACGTAGAGTACCTGCGGGCTCGCTACAACATCGACAGCTTCATCAGCTTCGGTCACTATGGCTACCAGGAACACGCTCGCATGCTGCACTTCCTGCTGAAGCCCTGCTGCTACCACGTGACCCGGCACTGCCTGAAGGAGGTGCTGCGGCTGGCCGACCGGTCCTGCCTGTACCACCGGGTCTACTCGCCGCTGCTGGGAGAGCATGTGAGTGTACCGGAACCGGGCCAGCCTCACCTCATCTCTGAACCTGGTTGACCTTTGCCCCTGCCCTCAGACCTCCTGCTTTTATCCTCTGGAGTTCATCCTGAATTGCTTGGTGCCGGTCCGGCCCCGCCAGCAGGTGGCGTACCCGCTGCAGGAGCTCGGCATCAACGCCCCGTCCCGCAGGATCACAGAGGAACAGGTGGGCCTGGCAGCAGCCACCAGGGGGCGACACACATTGCCTGGGGTTAAAAACCAGGAAATGAAAGCTCTTAATCTGCCTAGTGACAGGTGATGCTGAGCTAGACTTCTGGTTCTGGTTCCTACATCAGAACCTGAAATAGCAGGTTCTGATGAAGGAACCAGAACCAGAAGTCTTCTGCAGCTTCACTCTGATCCTCAGGACCTCAGATTTATTTAAAAGGCTCCTCATTGGTGCAACACAGTCATGTGACTTCATCAGCACAACTTCTGGTGGCTTGTTTCGATTAGCATTTATTTTTCCTGATAAATTCTAAAAGTTGCTTTGTACACTTTCTGTTTCATATAGTTCAATGTTCAGGCTTTGGTTATCTGCTATTAAGAATTTTTCAGGTAGATGTTTATATTCATGCTCTTATTTTGAAGGGGTTGAAGACTGTTTCCCAGCAGATCTACTTCCTCTCCTCATATTCTTTTTCTTTTCCTAAGAAATTTCATTCATCAAATGTTAAATAGATGAGATATAATTAATTTTACAGAATAATACAACACTGACATGAGCAAACAACAACAGGTGGGAACTAAACAAATACACAGAAATTCATAAATTGTTCATGTTCATGATTGAATTTAGTTTCCTCCTCATCGAATTAACATTTTGGACTAGACCACTAGGGACAAGGTTGTACAGAAAGTGGATGGGTGGAATAGCAACTAGCATAAGCAGAATTAATGACTATTTTTAGTGCTTTAGGGTTAGTACAGCTAACATTTATTTTTAGTGCTTTAGGGTTAGCACAGCTAACATTTATTTTTAGTGCTTTAGGGTTAGCACAGCTAACATTCATTTTTAGTGCTTTAGGGTTAGCACAGCTAACATTCATTTTTAGTGTTTTAGGGTTAGCATAGCTAACATTTATTTTTAGTGCTTTAAGGTTAACATGGTTAACATTTATTTTTAGTGCTTTAGGGTTAGTGCTGCTAACATTTATTTTTAGTGCTTTAGGGTTAGCACAGCTAACATTCATTTTTAGTGCTTTAGGGTTAGCACAGCTAATATTTATTTTTAGTGCTTTAGGGTTAGCATAGCTAACATTTATTTTTAGTGCTTTAGGGTTAGTGCTGCTAACTTCTTAGTCCCCCGCCGCTGCACAGCAGGTCCTGCTAAGTGAACTGGAGTCATCTCCTGTCTGTAGACTGAACTGTGTGGTCTGTAATGCTCCAGATTCTTTTCCTGATGTTTAAATGTGTATCTTTGTTTCCTCTAATCTTCCTCACCAGTTGATGTCTCTGCATCTTTGATGTATTTTATTGTCCTTTAAATATTTACCACACACTCAGGCGTCACCATGCAGGCCCTGCTCACATCACTCGGTCGTCTCTGTGACGCAGAGCTGCTGATAAGAGCTTCATCCTGAGCTTTGTCTCAGCCTCCTCTTCCTCAGCATGAGGCTGAACAGCAGTTGCTCCACCTCACATGCAGATGACACATCAGTTTTCAACCAATCATCTCCTCGCCTTCATTCCTGTAAATCACATGGAAACATGCAGGCATTTCATTGGCTGCCCTGCAGCAGCCAATCAGGAAGTCTCACTGCTCTAAAATCTGCCTTCATCTTAGTAATAACAGCAAATCAAAAACATGCTTATTAATCTACAAATTGCCACCTGAAAGAAAACTACAGTGGCAAACTTTCAAAATAAAAGACTGATTGGTTCGTCTAACAAAGAGTTAAAGGTGGAGATGTTTGGATCAAGTTCTGATTGGTTCTACTGACCCATGATGGGGTCAGCTTGGTTGAAGTTAGTGTGTTAGCATGATCATTGGCTAAATAGCATGTTGCTGTAACCCAGCCTGTTTTACACCCAGGGACTCTGCTTTGCTGATGTGTCCCATCATGTCCAACCATGATGGGACCAACGACGGCTCCCGTCAGTCCACTAAATCTGTGTCCAACCAGCAGAAACGTCTTTCTGATCAGAACGGCTAATGGGCCATTATCAATCTGCTCTCATGTTGAACAGAAATCAGTTTTTTTATCTCTCAGGCTGCAGAGGCTTCAGTCTACCAGTTGGATCAGAACCAGCTCTCTCCAGACGCTGTCCTCTCTGTCCCTCCAGGCGCCGTTCGCTCTCAGCCTGATCAGTAGGAAGTTGACCTTGGAGCCGAAGGTCAGGGTGAACGCCAGCATCGTGGTGGTGGGGGCTTCAGACACCGGCCTGTCCCTGCTGGAGGAGCTCAGCTTTAGGTGAGTTTCAGGTTTCTGAGTTGAAACAGAACCAGAACCTGGTTCCTTCTGGAGACCGGGTCAGGTCGGGCTGGATGTTTTAGGTCCGTTTTAAACTTCAGCACAGATTTAGGAGAAGGTTGATGCTGCAGCAAGTGAAGCGGCACCAAAGCAGCAGCAACAAACCAGTTGCTGCTGCTGCAGATAGTTACTAGGCAACCATGATACCGGCGTCCTGGTATCAGGTGAGGATGAGGAGCAGCTGGATCCGTTTGCCGCCGCTGATGAGGCAGTTAGAGTTCTGCTGAGCCGGGTCAGGCCGGCTCGCCGGGCCTTATCAGCTCCACCCAAACCTCATCACCGGGTCGGGTCGCTCAGATAAGGATCCGCTTGGCCCGCTGCGGTCAGGCTGCGGGTCGCCTGATAACAGAACCCATCTGGTTCTGTTTCAGAATGAACCTGCAGATGAAACCAAACAGAACCGGTTCTGCTTGGTTCCGTCAACAGGGTTGTCATGGATCGCTTCTATGACAACCCTGATGGGAGGGGCAGGTTTACAGGACAGGTTGACATCAGACTTGGTGTAACCTTCAGAGGACAGAACCTGGTTCTGGAAGTCCAGACCAGAACCAGGCAGCTGAGCTGATGGCGATCCTGGAGCCAGAACATCGTCTGGACTGCAGTGAATGTTCAGACTCTTTAGACAGTTTTCCATCAGAGATTTTCTTATTCACATTTTAACTCATTTAATCGCAGATTTGTTCCCACTGGAACCTTTGTGTTCATGTGTTTCTGGTACGGCTGTAAATCTGATGCACTGCTACATTCTCTACCATCTGCTTCCATCAGAACATTTCTAACTGATCTGATTGGACGCTGGAAGAGGCTTGTGCTAAAAGGACTTAGCCTATCAGAAGCTATGCTAACATAATTAGCATGTCAATGCTAAACATGGATTCTGAGCACTAATAAATATTAATTAGTCAGAATTTCTGCTGAATTGCTTTTGCTTCTTGTCTCAGAGGAAGGATTCTGGATGTCTCACTGTTTCATTTGGACCCGTTTCCATCCGGTTCTGTTCTGCTTGTCCTCTTCCAGCTCTCATCTGCGGTTCAACAACCTCACCCTCATCTCCACTCACGGTTTCCCTGGAAACTACGACCATGAGGACGTCGGCTTCCTGTCCACCAGGTGCTGGATGCAGAGATGTTCCAATTCGGTTTTATTCCTGCAGCCTTCTGGAACAGGAAGTGACATCACAGTGACTTCCTGCCATGTGTCCTGCAGTCACGCTTTCAGAAGCAGAGACCTGGCCCAGACCTTCCTGCTGTCCTGCACCCGAGTGGTGAAGGGGAAGATTGTGAGGATTGACAGGAAGTCCAAATACGTCCTGGTTTCAGACGGGCAGAAAGTGGCCTACGACTTCCTGGTCCTCTGTACGGGCCTGCAGTACCGGGTGAGCCCGGCGCCGATCCATAGGAACCACAGGAACCAGCATGCTGCTGGGGCTGCTGGGAAATATGGGAACTCAAAATCAACCCTGACCTAAAGGAAGCAAAACCACTGACTTCTTTTGTGGTATTTTAAACCACAGAAGAAGTCGGTTTGTGACAGTTTGCAGTTCTGAGTGTATCGGCTGCTTAGAAACTGACATGTTGGCAAAACGCAACAGAAAACACAGCAGCATTTAAAAAAAGAGCAAAAATATCACAACTAGAGAAATAACAGCGAGTATAATAAGCTGCAAAGTGGCTCCGCTAGATGTTGTTAGTCCTCCAGACCACTAGGGGGAGTCTGTAAAGAGACATGAAGCATAGTGCAACGTGTTCTTTCTTCCTCACATCCCATCGTTCCTCTGGGACTACATCTTACATCAGATGATGTAACTGTTGGCTCCCCCTGGTGGTCTGGAGGACTGATGTCCAGCACAGCCAGTTCCAAAGTTTCTGTTGGTTTTGCTGCATTTTGTGCTTTTATTTTCTGCAGCTGCATAATTTTTTACAGAGCCCTCTAGGGGACATGGGGAAATGTTTGTCTTTTCCATTCCCTCGCAATGATGTCCTGATCAGTTCATGTGTTATGACTCAATACTGGAAGCTTTTCTAATGGTGGCCATAATACTTTCTGCTTTTATATCAAGGTTTTCCATGTTTCTTAATATCTCGTTGTGGAATATCTAAAGTTTTATATCTTTTTCTTCAAGATAGAAATGCACCATAAACCTCTGATATAACAGGAACTTTTCATAAATAGGAAAGAAATGAAAAATACATCAAAACTATTTGGACAATTTGTGCATTATTATTGCAGGTAACAAGTCATCTGACAGGTCTGGGTGGTTAAAGGTCGTTTCCATCTCAACCCACACAAACAAACATGCAGTGAATAAATTGATTTTCAAACAACAGCAAATTTTGCAGTAAACATACTGCGAGGAAACACAAAAGAAACATTTTCCCCATGAGGGCTCTGTCATTTTTCAGTTTCATTTATTTCTTTGCGTTTGTTTTGGAGTTTTCCCTGTTTTTCAGCATAGCGCCACCTGTAGGCCGCCATAGGAAACCCCCAGACAGAAATAATTTTATTGTGAGAGTATTTAGTGGCAAACCAGATGATGAATATTAATACTGTTAATATTATTGTCTTCCATGCTTCATAGCTCCCAGTTTGTCCTGAAGCAGCAACCTGTTTTGGTTCAGAAGGTTTTTGTTGCCATGTTTCTCGTTGCCTGACCAGCCGGTTGCCGTTGCAGCTTCCCTGCCCCACTGGAGTTGATGTTTCCCAGCCCGTCACCAACAGCCAGCTGGATCCCGATTGGTTCTGCCGCAGATACACGGGGCCCGTCCCCTCCAACCTGCTGACCATCAGCGACCTGCATGACGGCGTTGCCGCCCGCTGCTGGTTGCAGGAGAACTTTGTGGACCTGCAGGGTGAGTTGCTGGTTCCCAGCAGGAGCAGCAGGAAGCGCTGAGCTGCGTGAACGCGGCGGCCACTTCCTGTCTCATCAGTCTCATCAGGAATGATGCTCTCTGATTGGCTGGTCAGATTAATGACATCAGGAGCTTCATGTTTCACTAAGAGCAGCTAAACTTTCTGCTCAGAAGTTTCTAAATGTTTCAGTAAAACGCTCTGTGGTTGCTATGGTGATGCTGTGCTCTGGTTCAGCATCTTGTCCTCTGGGATTTAACTAGACCGTCCACTTCCTGGTCTGGTGAGGTTGAAGCTAATGGTTAGTTATTGATTTTATAAACCCAAAGATGCATTAAACCATTAAATCTATTTTTAAGGTGCGTGACGTTGAGGCTGTAGCTGACAGCCGGATCGTTAGCAGCACAGCTAAACGCCGATCATCCTGCCCTCTTTTGCTCCTTCCTTCCTTCAGACGTATTGATTAGCGATAACTAATAATTACTAATGTGAGGAGGAAATGATTCATCTGTCCCTGGTGTTTGACCTCTGACCCCAGATAACGCCGTGGTCTACGGAAACACCCTGGACGTCTACGTCACCGTTCAGACCCTGCTCTCCTCGGTGTCCAGGGATCCCGGATCCACCTGGTCCTGCCCCCCCCAGGGTCCCGCCCCGCACCTTTCCCGGACTCGGCCGTGGACAGAGCCGTGGCGGCGGCCATGATGGGCGCCGAGGTCCAGGTCCATCAGAACTGTGTCCTGGCTCAGATAAACGACGGCGAGGATCCTGACCCCATCGCCTGCGTTTCCTTCACCAGTGACTCCGAGCCGCTGAGGCTGCAGTGTGCAGTGAGTTTCTCCTCTGGTTCTCGGGCCGCTTCTGGACCGCTTCTGGACCAGGACTGGACTGGTTCTAGCTTTTCAGAACTAGCTGGACATTCTAAAGGCTCTGCTCAAATTTTTGATTGTCAGCAGCTTTTAGCTCAGAGTGTTAGCATATGTTAGCTCAGGTGTTAGCAACTGTTAGCTCAGAGTGTTAACATATGTTAGCTCAGGTGTTAGCAGCTATTAGCTCAGAGTGTTAGCAGATGTTAGCTCAGAGTGTTAGCAGATGTTAGCTCAGGTGTTAGCAACTGTTAGCTCAGAGTGTTAGCAGATGTTAGCTCAGAGTGTTAGCAGATGTTAGCTCAGGTGTTAGCAACTGTTAGCTCAGAGTGTTAGCAGATGTTAGCTCAGTGTTAGCAACTGTTAGCTCAGAGTGTTAGCAGATGTTAGCTCAGGTGTTAGCAACTGTTAGCTCAGAGTGTTAACATATGTTAGCTCAGGTGTTAGCAGCTATTAGCTCAGTGTTAGCAGATGTTAGCTCAGAGTGTTAGCAGATGTTAGCTCAGGTGTTAGCAACTGTTAGCTCAGAGTGTTAGCAGATGTTAGCTCAGAGTGTTAGCAGATGTTAGCTCAGGTGTTAGCAACTGTTAGCGCAGAGTGTTAGCAGATGTTAGCTCAGGTGTTAGCAACTGTTAGCTCAGAGTGTTAACATATGTTAGCTCAGGTGTTAGCAGCTATTAGCTCAGAGTGTTAGCAGATGCTAACTCAGATGTTAGCAGCTTCAGCTGATGTGAAATCTTACATCGTTCTGGTGTAAGATTTAAACTTAAGGTGAATCTTGTTTTCATGAACTAGAATCCAGAATCATCTGAATGAATAGATTGGACATATTTTCTTCCTTAAGATGCTCTACCCGTCCTGCTCCAGGTGTTCCTCAACCTATCCAGTGAAGGAGTGGACTATGACTGCTTCCACAGCATCAGCGGCTGCTTCCTGCCCTTCGATGGCCGCCTCGTGATTAACAGCCGCTTCCTGACAAGTGACGCCTCCATCTACGGCGCCGGCCCGCTCACCAGGTTCTCCTGCAGCTACTACGCAGACGAATGGTCGCATGCCAACTTCAGCTCCCAGGACGTGGGTCGTGACGTGGCGGCGGTGCTGCTGGAGCTTCTGGACCCGACCCGGGAGGCGCCAGACGACCCGCCCTCCGAGCCCGAGCCGCTCATCCCGCTCTACAGTCGGCCCAGGATCCGAGGTCCGTTTCCCACTTCTTTTCAGAACCCGTCCAGGATCTGTGCATTGGGCGGGAACAGCAAGATATCAGCCCCTCACCCGCTACGCGCCGGCGGCTCAGAGCGCCACTGAGGCCACCAACACGCTCAGTGCTGCAGCTGCTGCTGCTGCTGCTGCTGCTGCTGCTGCTGATGATGATGATGATGATGATGATGATGATGATGATGCTGCTGCTGCTGATGCTGATGATGATGATGATGATGCTGCTGCTGCTGCTGCTGCTGCTGCTGATGATGATGATGATGATGATGATGATGATGATGATGATGATGATGCTGCTGCTGCTGCTGCTGCTGCTGCTGATGATGATGATGATGATGATGATGATGATGATGATGATGATGATGATGCTGCTGCTGCTGATGATGCTGCTGCTGATGATGATGATGCTGATGATGATGATGCTGATGATGATGCTGCTGCTGATGATGATGATGCTGATGATGATGATGCTGATGATGATGATGCTGATGATGATGCTGCTGCTGATGATGATGATGCTGATGATGATGCTGCTGATGATGATGCTGCTGCTGATGATGATGCTGCTGCTGCTGATGATGATGATGATGCTGCTGCTGATGATGCTGATGATGATGATGCTGCTGATGATGATGATGCTGATGATGCTGCTGCTGATGATGCTGATGATGATGATGCTGCTGATGATGATGATGCTGATGATGCTGCTGATGCTGATGATGCTGCTGATGATGCTGATGATGATGATGCTGCTGATGATGATGCTGCTGCTGCTGATGCTGCTGCTGATGATGATGATGATGCTGATGCTGCTGCTGATGATGATGATGCTGCTGCTGCTGATGATGATGATGATGATGCTGATGATGATGCTGCTGATGATGATGATGATGCTGATGATGCTGCTGCTGATGATGATGCTGCTGATGATGATGCTGATGCTGCTGCTGATGATGATGATGATGCTGATGCTGCTGCTGATGATGATGATGCTGCTGCTGCTGCTGATGATGATGATGATGCTGATGATGATGCTGCTGATGATGATGATGATGCTGATGATGCTGCTGCTGATGATGATGCTGCTGATGATGATGATGCTGATGATGCTGCTGATGATGATGCTGCTGATGATGATGATGCTGATGATGCTGCTGCTTTCATTCAACCACAGAAACCAAACATCGGTTTCTCCCCATCCCCCTGGACCTGTCCCGGTCTAACGTCCAGCGTGTCTCTGTCTGTCTGCAGGAGCAACTCTTCCTGGTGGATTTCACTTCCTGCATGTAACCAAACCCAGTTCCAGCTTCCAGACCAGCCATCGTTTCCAGCTGGTGAGTTCCTGTCAGACCTGGTTAGTCTACTTTAGCTGAACTGGCTGCTTCTTCATTGATTAGCTGCCAGGGAGTAGATCTACCTAACCAGCACCAGCACAGTGCTTTAAAAGTGCTCTGTGGTGAGTCTGTGATTCATGAACCAAACCTGTAGCAGCAAATTTACTCTGACAAACGTAAGTAAAATTAAAAAGTATTTACTTTAAATGTTACTTCAGAACATCTGGTACTTCTTGGTACTCATCATGTTCTCCTTCGGCATCAATATTGTTGACTTTAACATGTTAGCTTTAGCTAAACAGCAACATGATTTGTGCTTCATAGTTAGTGCAGCTAACTTTCTAGTTAGCAGTGCTTTCCCCATCTATGTGTATATCTTTAAACACCTAAAATAAATGTAACTAGTTACTTCCAGAACTGAAACCGGGTCACTGGTTTGGTCCAGTAGAACCATGCCAAAGGAAATCAGCCATCTTTAGCTGATTTCTCCTGACTCTGTCGGGTCTGGGGGTTTCCTGTTGGTTTCATTGCCGTGGAAACGGATCAGAACCGGTCATGTTTTCCTCCGTGTGGCGCCACAGGATGAAGCGATAGTGACAGGAGCAGCGCAGAGCGGTGACTACTTCCGGATCCAGCTGAGTGAACTGCAGCTGGTGGAGAGCCTCACCTGTCTGTCCCTGAAGCCGCTCCCAGTGAGGAACTACCTGAGTCTGTTCGGCCGGCACCAGGAGCTGCTGGGCCAGCTCCTGGACCGGTACCGCCTGGGGCTGGTGCCCGACCTCTACAGGTGGGACTGGAACCAGTGGGACTGTTCTGGTTCTGGTCAAAGTGAACCCGGTTCTGACCCGTCTCCTCCTGTTCTGGTGTTTTTCTAGTTTCTTCACACAGAGGGGCTGTCTGCCCATTTTCCACGACCGCTTCCCGGACCTCCACCAGAGGGCGCTGCAGCTACTGACCTGTCGGCTCAAGGTGCGTCAGCTCCTTGCTGAGGATGATGATGGAGGCCTTCATCTTCCTCCTCAGCCTCAGAGTTGGTTTGGTAGAGAAGGAAAAGCAACTTCCTGTAGAAACCAGTGTTTCCTCCTCTGTAGCGCGGCGGAGACCTGGAGTCGCTCAGCCTCCATCTACCAATCAGGATGGACCCAGAGACCCGGGCCGCTCTGAGGAACCGAGCGCTGGCATTGCTGGTGGACAACCAGAACCTGCTGCCCATGTTCTACATCCCGGAACGACCCGCACCCTTCGGACACTCCGGGCACTCCCCGGGACACTACGGACACTTCAGACACAACAACCACTCTGGGCACTTCCCTGGACACTCTGGACACTCCCCTGGACACTCTGGACACTTCCCTGGACACTCTGGACACTCCGCTGGACACTCCCCTGGACACTCTGGACACTCCGCTGGACACTCTGGACACTCCGCTGGACACTCTGGACACTCCCCTGGACACTCTGGACCTTTAGCTCAGATCTGACCTTCCTGGTGTCACTGGAACCATTCTCATCTAAAGGTTCAATAAAAAGTTGTGACCTTTGACCTTTTGTCTTGTGGTAATTATGCTCTACACTTTTAAAGGACCTAGAAACCTTTATAAACCCTGTTGGGCTGCAACACACAGCAACCTGGTTCCAAAATAAAACCAATCAATAATATTCACAAATGGAAAACAATAATAACAAGTTAGAAGCAGAAACATGTTTCCACAAACTCTTGTCGCCTGTTTTTAAGAACCGATCGAAATAAATCCAATGAAATCATTTCCGACATTGAGTTGAGACGAGTTGATTCCAGGCCTTTTCAGTTCAAACACGTCCAACATACAGAAGAAAAACCAACAGATCTGTTAGAGAGATTCTTACGCTGGCAGCAGCCGAGTCCACATTTATAAACCAGGATCATGAAATGATTGTTTCTCTGTTCACTTAAAGGAGCCCATTCAGCTTTTGCATGAAAATCACAAAGATGTGTCAAACAGCTGCTGAAGGTTAGAAACCCAGATGTAAAGAATGTCGACCCACCAAAACACAGAAGAAGAAAACCTGGAGGATTTCTGAAGACAAGACGATAATAATCCATGATCAATAAAACACCATGGATCCTGTTTGACCCTGAATGACCTCTGTCTCAGCTGGAACATCTGGATCCAGCCTGAGGTGATCCAGATGTTCCTCAGAACCAGCAGAATAAAGTTCTGATCAGTCCGGTTCTGGCAGAACCTGGTCTGGCAGAGATGTGTGTGTGTGTGTGTGTGTGGTGTGTGTGTGTGTGTGTGTGTGTGTGTGTGTGTGTGTGTGAGAAACACAATAAACCCCTCAGGTACATCTGCTCCCCTCCTCCCCGAGGGGAGCGGGGCGGCTCCTGATTGGTGGAGGCGCAGGCGGCGCGGGCGGCGCGGTGTCATCCTGTGGTCTTAAAGCGGAGTGTTGTTGTGAGAGGAGACTGGATCAGAACCACACAGTGGATGTTCGGCTTTACGCGCAGCGCAGCGTGGATTTGTTTCGCCCCCCGTCCGAACTGAACATGCCCAGAGGCTTCCTGGTGAAGCGCAGCCGGAAGCCCGGCCCGGCGTCCTACCGGGTCCTGTCCCGGGAGGAGGACGCGCGAGGAGCCGCCGCCGATGCGCCGCCACCGCAGCAATTCTCCATGCCGAGCCGCGCGCACACCTGCAGGGCGGCGGCCGCTGCCCCGGAACCGGACCCTACCGGCAAGCAGGTACAGTTCGGAAACCCGGAGACGGTGTACCGGGTTCTCTACAGCCCGACCCGGCCCGTCAGCCGGGACATTAAGGGCTCCCCGGAGCGGCGCTGCAGCCTCGGATCCCCGGCCTCAGCGGAGTCCTTCCCCGCACTGGAGCACCTGTTCGGCCCGGCGGATCTGAAGGCCAGCGTGGCGGCCGCCGGGGCGCTCCTCGCCGCGGGCGCCAAGCAGCCGACGGGCGATGCAGAGCGCCGGGGCAAAGCTGCCAGCTCCAAGAGCACCAAAGCCTTCCGGAAGCTGCATTTTGAGGATGACGTCACCACGTCCCCGGTCCTGGGGCTCAAGATCAAAGAGGCTCCAGTGGAGCTGAGGCCGGCGGCGGGAGAGCGCCACCCGCCGGGGGGGCTGGTGTGCCAGCTGTGCCGGGAAGCCTACCCGGACCCGTTCTCCCTAGCGGAGCACCGCTGCTCCAGGATCGTCCGGGTCGAGTACCGCTGCCTGGACTGCGACAAGGTGTTCAGCTGCCCGGCCAACCTGGCCTCCCACCGCCGCTGGCACAAACCCAAGCCGCCCGGCGAGCCGCACGGCGAGCCGCCCGCGCCCCCCAAAGACAGCAGCGACCGAGACTCCTCCAGTCCCGAACCCTCCGAGTCCGGTTCCGAGGACGGGCTGTACGACTGCCCGCGGTGCGGGAAGCGCTTCAAGCGCCAAGCGTACCTGCGGAAGCACCTGGCGGGTCACCGCGCAGAGCTGCGTCCGCTCGACCTGAGCGCGTCTCCCAGCCACGCGTGTCCGGTGTGCGGGGAGCGCTTCAGCAGCAGCGGGGGCAGAGAGCGCCACCTGCGGCTGCTGCACTCGGCCCAGGTGTTCCCCTGCCAGCACTGCCCCGCCCTGCTGCACAGCTCGCCGGGACTCACCCGACACGTCAACAAGTGTCACCCGTCCGAGAGCCGCCAGGCGATCCTGCTGCAGGTGCCGCTGCGCCCTGCCTGCTGAGCTCCGGTCCGGTCCGGTCCGGTCCGGTCACTGAGAAGCTGTAATAGATCCGTGGATCATAGAGTAGCCGCGCTGCCTGCTGGGAAACCGCCTTAAATCTTATTGTTATTTATTAATGATATCAATTATTAATATTATTAAGTTATTGCTGTGACGTTCAAGTGTCTTTTAAACAATTTGTGATTTTCTGACCCGCCTCTGCGTCATCATCATCATCATGGATTGATCTCTTGTTCTGGATGTTTTTCATTTTTGCTAAATGTCCAAAAACAATAAAACCAAACTGAGATTTTCTGCTTTCTGTTGGATTTTTCTGCAACCAAATAATCAGGTTATTAATAATTAGTTACGTTATTATCATCTGAGCTTGAAGGCATCTTCAATCTTCAATTTCTTTATTTTTTTTAGCTGTTTTAAAATTAAATGTATTTTCAAGATGATTCTGTATTACATATATTCTCATCCTTATTTCTGCTGCAGGATTTACAGTCATTCAATAAATTAGAATATTATTGAAACTTTATTACAAAATGAAACATAATGAAGATGAATTACACATTTTTATTTCCCAGCCTTTATTTCTCTTACTTTTGCTGAAAACTCCACATTTCGATTGATTGGATATTGATTATATGACACAGCTCAGGTTATTCTCAAAAGGTATTTTAATCAGACAAATGTGACTCATCAGAAACATATTATAATTTATGACTAAACTCATTTGCTTCAGTAACAATTATGCAGATGGAAAATAGTTTTTAGGTGCATTTTCAACAGAAACCTAAAAATTAATATAAAACCAAACTTATTTTAAATTTATTATCATTTTTATGTCAAAGGAACATTTCAGAATAATAAAAAACCCATTGTAATCATAAAAGTATATATTTCAAATAAACCTTTAGCTTCCAATAATACATTTAATGATATAAATGAGAAAAATCTTTTCATAAGTTTATCATTCATGTTTTTGGATGAAATCATGAAGCAAAAGACGCCAAAAAGATGAATTATTTCCATTTTCTGATCAGAAAATCAGCAGCTATCAATTATTATTTGAATAAAAATAAAAACAGAAACAATGAAAATGTTTCAGTGGAAACAACTCAGAGCTCCTCTCTCATCTATGAGGTCAGAGGTCAACCTGTCATCCGTGTTTCACTCAGATTATTCCATTCCTGCAGTCGATGATGGAAAACATGAACAGGTGACCTTTTCCTGCAGGTGACCTTTCGTCCAGCACTGGAAGCTGATTGGTCAGAACCCACCTGTCAACAGGTATGGATCTGATTGGCCGAAGAAGAAAACAGCAGCTGATCGATGCTGCCAGTTATTTCCTGCCTCATCAATACCTCATTTCCTGTCAGAGCGTCAGCTGACCTCGCGACCCGAACTCTAGATTTAGAAGAACATGAAAACTACAGAATATGTTAAAACTGATCTGCACTGCAGTTCAAATACAAGCTGAGAGAGAAAATCCTTCCTGAAGGTGAAAACATATCACAGATTTCAAAAGAAAATATAAACGGGATGATAATATAGGAAATAGCGCCCCCTTCACTTCTGGAGTGCAACAGTCCCATTTCCAAAAGAGGTCTGATTGACAGCGGTATGTCCCGCCCCTTCCTGTTAGCTGCGTTCATTTCCGGTTCCTCCGTAAGGGGGCGAAATCTTTGCTCAATTTCTGACTGTGAAGTTACACAGTCAGAAATTAGAAATGATATCTTTACCTCATGTATTTATAAATGTCACAGTTTCAAGCTAAATGTTTATCTTCAGTTTATCGTTAGCATTATCAAGCCAAAACCGAAAATATTTAGTTTATTAACTAAACATTCAACTCGTAAGCTAAATATTCAGCTTCATGTTTCTGCTTCTGGTGGTGAACTTATGAGTTCTGGAGCGGTTCTGGTGTCAGAGTCGTGTTCTGGTTCTGTTGGTGTTGATTATCTAATGAATGAATCTTTTTGCTGACCATCATTTACTGAAAAAACTAATCAGTTGATCTAGTGAGACAACTGATAAAAAGGAACCAAGTTAAGTTTGAGTAACTTTGTTAAGTCATTAACATTAATAAACATGAATAAAGTAAATTTGATGAATTTCATCCAATTTCTGGTGACCAATTATACCAATTTATTTAAGTTGGAGCTCCAATCAGTTTTACAGTGTTACATTTTTGCAGTTGTTGATTTGTTGAAATGTAACATTTTAAAAATTTTAGTCCGACTAATTGAGGCATCTTTGCTGCAGCAGGTTTGTAATTCCTTGACTCTCTGAAAACAGAGATTTTGGGAGCGCCGGGCGGAGCTAGCGTGTTGGAGTTAACTTGTTGAGTTAGCTTGTTGGAGTTAGCCTGTTGGAGTTAGCTTGTTCTGGAGTTAGCCGTTGTAGTTAGCCTGTAGTTTAGTTGTTGAGAGCTTGTTAGCTTGAGTTAGCCTGTTGAGTTAGTTTTGGAGCCTGTTGGAGTTAGCTGTTGAGTTAGCTTGTGTAGTTAGCCTGTTGGAGTTAGCTTGTTGGAGTTAGCTTGTTGAGTTAGCCTGTTGGAGTTAGCTGTTGGAGTTAACTTGTTGGAGTTAGCTTGTTTTAGTTAGCCTGTTGGAGTTAGGTTGTTGGAGTTAGCTTGTTGGAGTTAGCCTGTTGGAGTTAGCTTGTTGGAGTTAGCCTGTTGGAGTTAGCTTGTTGGAGTTAGCCTGTTGGAGTTAGCTTGTTGGAGTTAGCTTGTTGTAGTTAGCCTGTTGGAGTTAGCTTGTTGGAGTTAGCCTGTTGAAGTTAACTTGTTGGAGTTAGCTTGTTGGAGTTAGCCTGTTGGAGTTAGCTTGTTGGAGTTAGCTTGTTGTAGTTAGCCTGTTGGAGTTAGCCTGTTGGAGTTAGCCTGTTGGAGTTAGCTTGTTGTAGTTAGCCTGTTGGAGTTAGCCTGTTGGAGTTAGCTTGTTGGAGTTAGCCTGTTGGAGTTAGCCTGTTGGAGTTAACTTGTTGGAGTTAGCTTGTTTTAGTTAGCCTGTTGGAGTTAGGTTGTTGGAGTTAGCTTGTTGGAGTTAGCCTGTTGGAGTTAGATTGTTGGAGTTAGCCTGTTGGAGTTAGCTTGTTGGAGTTAGCTTGTTGGAGTTAGCCTGTTGGAGTTAGCTTGTTGGAGTTAGCCTGTTGAAGTTAACTTGTTGGAGTTAGCTTGTTGGAGTTAGCCTGTTGGAGTTAGCTTGTTGGAGTTAGCTTGTTGTAGTTAGCCTGTTGGAGTTAGCGTGTTGGAGTTAGCCTGTTGGAGTTAGCCTGTTGGAGTTAGCTTGTTGTAGTTAGCCTGTTGGAGTTAGCTTGTTGGAGTTAGCTTGTTGTAGTTAGCCTGTTGGAGTTAGCATGTTGGAGTTAACTTGTTGGAGTTAGCTTGTTTTAGTTAGCCTGTTGGAGTTAGCTTGTTAAAGTTAGCTTGTTGGAGTTAGCCTGTTGGAGTTAGCTTGTTGGAGTTAGCCTGTTGGAGTTAACTTGTTGGAGTTAGCTTGTTGGAGTTAGCCTGTTGGAGTTAGCTTGTTGGAGTTAGCTTGTTGTAGTTAGGCTGTTGGAGTTAGCTTGTCTTAGTTAGCCTGTTGGAGTTAGCTTGTTGGAGTTAGCTTGTTGTAGTTAGCTTGTTGTAGTTAGGCTGTTGGAGTTAGCCTGTTGGAGTTAACTTGTTGGAGTTAGCTTGTTGTAGTTAGCCTGTTGGAGTTAGCTTGTTGTAGTTAGCCTGTTGGAGTTAGCTTGTTGGAGTTAGCTTGTTGGAGTTAGCCTGTTGGAGTTAGCTTGTTGTAGTTAGCCTGGTGGAGTTAGCTTGTTGGAGTTAGCCTGTTGTAGTTAGCCTGTTGGAGTTAGCCTGTTGGAGTTAACTTGTTGGAGTTAGCTTGTTGGAGTTAACTTGTTGGAGTAAGCTTGTTGGAGTTAGCCTGTTGGAGTTAACTTGTTGGAGTTAGCTTGTTGGAGTTAGCTTGTTGGAGTAAGCTTGTTGGAGTTAGCCTGTTGTAGTTAGCTTGTTGGAGTTAGCTTCTTGTAGTTAGCTTGTTGGAGTTAGCTTGTTGGAGTTAGCTTGTTGGAGTTAGCCTGTTGTAGTTAGCCTGTTGGAGTTAGCCTGTTGGAGTTAACTTGTTGGAGTTAGCTTGTTGGAGTTAACTTGTTGGAGTAAGCTTGTTGGAGTTAGCCTGTTGGAGTTAACTTGTTGGAGTTAGCTTGTTGGAGTTAGCTTGTTGGAGTAAGCTTGTTGGAGTTAGCCTCTTGTAGTTAGATTGTTGGAGTTAGCTTCTTGTAGTTAGCTTGTTGGAGTTAGCTTGTTGGAGTTAGCCTGTTGGAGTTAGCCTGTTGGAGTTAGCTTGTTGGAGTTAGCTTGTTGGAGTTAGCCTGTTGGAGTTAGCTTGTTGTAGTTAGCCTGTTGGAGTTAGCCTGTTGGAGTTAACTTGTTGAAGTTAGCTTGTTGTAGTTAGCCTGTTGGAGTTAGCTTGTTGTAGTTAGCCTGTTGGAGTTAGCTTGTTGGAGTTAACTTGTTGGAGTTAGCTTGTTGTAGTTAGCCTGTTGGAGTTAGCTTGTTGTAGTTAGCCTGTTGGAGTTAGCTTGTTGGAGTAAGCTTGTTGGAGTTAGCCTGTTGGAGTTAGCTTGTTGGAGTTAGCTTGTTGTAGTTAGCCTGTTGGAGTTAGCATGTTGGAGTTAGCCTGTTGGAGTTAGCTTGTTGTAGTTAGCTTGTTGGAGTTAGCTTGTTGGGGTTAGCCTGTTGGAGTTAACTTGTTGGAGTTAGCCTGTTGAAGTTAACTTGTTGGAGTTAGCTTGTTGGAGTTAGCCTATTGGAGTTAGCTTGTTGGAGTTAGCCTGTTGGAGTTAGCTTGTTGTAGTTAGCCTGTTGGAGTTAGCTTGTTGGAGTTAGCCTGTTGGAGTTAACTTGTTGGAGTTAGCCTGTTGGAGTTAGCTTGTTGGAGTTAGCCTGTTGGAGTTAGCTTGTTGGAGTTAGCCTGTTGGAGTTAACCTGTTGGAGTTAGCTTGTTGGAGTTAACCTGTTGGAGTTAGCCTGTTGGAGTTGGCTTGTTGGAGTTAGCCTGTTGGAGTTAGCTTGTTGAAGTTAGCCTGTTGGAGTTAACCTGTTGGAGTTAGCTTGTTGGAGTTAGCCTGTTGGAGTTAGCTTGTTGGAGTTAGCCTGTTGGAGTTAACTTGTTGGAGTTAGCCTGTTGGAGTTAGCTTGTTGGTGTTAGCCTCAGCAGCTAAGTCTGACACGCTTGTCCTCTTTTCTAAAAGACAAGTCTTTGTGTCCTTTTCAAAGTTCATTTGAAGAATAAACCCTACATTGACCGTACCGGATACTTTGTAGAACTTTTTTTTCTCTGACCTGCAGGTTGAATCATTTTGCACAGCATCTTATTTTTTCAAAACCTTGTGCCTTTCCAGAACTTTCCCAGTCTGACTTGATACTTTCTCGAACTGAAACCTTCGTTTTGTCTCTGACCAGATCTTCTCTTTCACTTCCAGGCTGCCAGGCAGCATCTGGTGAAGCGGACCGATCTGACTGACAGCAGATCTGCTGCTAATGAAAAGCCTGCAGAGGTGGGGGGTGGTTGCCAGGGACGACGGCGGCTCCTGGGGCCCCCCGCTGACAGCAGCAGCTTGTGGGGCCGAGCGGCCGTCTGCTGCTCCGTGGTGAGCTGGCACCCGCCGACACAGCAGCCTGAGGCGAACCCCCGGGGGGTCCGGTTCTGGTTCTGGTACCTGACAGTAGCATGGCTAGCTTGGAGCTAGCTTGAAAGCAGCCTATAGAGTTCAGCAGTATTATTTTGTTTTGGAGCAGGCACGTATAGAGGGGGGGCTATGGGGGGTTTGAGCCCCTGTCCCTTTTATCCTTGATGCGCCTTTTTCAGTTTTGTTTTTTTTTTTTTCAAATTTTTTTTTCCAATTTTTCATTATTATTATTATTATTATTATTATTATTATTATATTATTATTATTATTATTATTGTTTTTTTAAATCTGTGCATCAGGAGGCCTGCTTGAGCCCCTCAGCATAATATTTATCTAAATATAATAATTTAGCAAAATAAACTAGTCTGGCCGTCAGTCTGATAAAGACTCAGTTTCTGCCTCCATGTTGATCAGTCACTGATCCATGGTGAGCAGAGGGATCCGATCTCAGCCTCTGATATCAAATTCTGGGAAAGAATATTTTTTCATACCCTGGTTTGTAAATGAAAACGTTGGTCTGATGTTGACGTTAGAAAAACTGTTTCTATTTATATTTCATAATTGAAACCCGCCTCGACCTGAAACACAGAAAAGCTTCAGCTGCAGAGAAATGCTGACTTTAATCATTCTGCTAAAAGCCCGGTTCTACAAGCAGACTGGGTCAGAACCACCGACAGATAGAAACAATGTCTGACTGACATCAGACATCCTTATATGAGACGCAGTACCAACTGTCACCACGAGTCACGATGCAGCTCAAAGCCCCGGTACCACCCGGTACCACCCGGTACCACCTGGTACCACTCGGTACCACCCAGTATCCCCCAGTACTTCTCGGTACCACCCGGTACCACTCGGTATCCCCCGGTACCTCTCGGTACCACCCGGTACCACCTGGTACCACTCGGTATCCCCCGGTACCTCTCGGTACCACCCAGTACCACTCGGTACCACCTGCTGACCTTTGGTTCTGCTTCTCCTTAATGTTTCCACCAGGTGGGTTAAAACCGCTGCTGAGTGGATCTGGTTCTGGAGGTTCTGAGTGGATCTGGTTCTGGAGGTTCTGAGTGGATCTGGTTCTGGAGGTTCTGAGTGGATCTGGTTCTGAAGGGTCTGAGTGGATCTGGTTCTGGAGGTTCTGAGTGGATCTGGTTCTGAAGGGTCTGAGTGGATCTGGTTCTGGATGGTCTGAGTGGATCTGGTTCTGGAGGTTCACGACTGTCAATACAAGTTACTGCAGAACCTCAAGTGTTAAAGGAAGATTGGGTCCAATTGGAGCATTTAGAGTTCATGAATAAACATCAGAGAAAATATGAATATTGATGAGGTGAATTTGTGGTTTATTGGCCCAGTTTATAATCAATCACTAATGATTCATTGTTTGCTATGATGTATTTGTGAACAAAGCCAGTCTCTAAACGGTTTGGAGGTAAATAATAATTAGTTGTCACCTAGTATTTAACAAGCCACTTAGTTTTTAAACCTTTAGTTCTGTTTCAGTTTGAGCTTTAAACTAAATATAGCGTTAGCTCAGTGACATTTATAATAATCACATCATAAAATGTGATTTGAAATGATTTTCCTCTGTGATTCTCTGAATGAACCAGATTATTGCTCATGTTTTCTCAGATCTGGACCCGGATGTCCTTCTGCTGTCTGAGCTGAACAACGAGCCGCAGTGATGGCAACGCCACTGGGTCCCCGGGGACAGCTGGAGTCAGGGTGTGGCTGTTTGCAGAGCAGAGGCAATAAAGGTCAGGGGGGAAAGGTCATCTGAAGATTTCAACGTGGCTGATTAACATCTTGATTCCCAGACCATTACTGCGATGGCAGACCGTGACGAGAGGCCTGGCCTCAAACTGGACCTCCATCTGAGGCGCAGGGGGCGGGGCTTCTGCCTCCTCTGGGAACAGTTCAAACCCAGCAGGGTGCCGCAGGAAGCTGCTGCTCTCTGCTCTCATCAGCCGGACTGACCCTCCTGAGCTCAGCAGGGTATATCACCTACTAGCATGTGGAGGATCCATTAGCAGCTAACATTTCCCATTAGCTTAGCATCATAATTAGCTAACCTCAGAACATCTCCACCACTAAACAGTTTATGTTTTACTGGTGTAGCTAGAACCAGTTAGCTGTACCAGTAGTGCTAAATGGTTAGCTTAAAAATAGAAATATTTAGCTTGCTAATTACATATTAAGCTAATGAGACATTTAGTTTGAATCCAGGACATTTAAAAACAAATGAAAAAATATGACATTAAATGCTACCTGCTCTAGACGGATGAAGATGAGGATGAGGGGGATGAAGATGAGGATGAGGAGAGGCTCCGTTTCTAAGAGACCGAAATAATCTGAATTTTATCTCCACTCTGAAGTTTTGTCCTGAACAGAGGAAAACTGAGCTTAGAGAGACTCTCATCCTGGCCGGTAGAG
>NW_026562469.1:427500-470000 GCF_027474105.1 Poeciliopsis prolifica | reverse complement strand
AGATCCCAGGAACAACATCAGACATCTCAGTCCAGAAATGTGCAGCAGTCCTTGGCACAGCCAAGATACTGCAGGACCCTCAAGCTCCCAGGCCTCTGGTAGAGGACCCGAGTTCAGAGGATATAGATCTATATATATAGATCTATATCTATATAACGTCTGGTAGAGGACCCGAGCTTTAATTTGTATCTGAGTTTTTGTTGAAGAAATTATTTGTTTAATTTCTTCATCATATTTTTCAAAATCATTTTTGCACTTTCTTATATTTTTTCTTTAATTTATTTACTATTATAAAATAATTCGTCTTTATCTAAAATGGCATTTTTTAACTAACATTTCACATTGTAACTATTCTTTCAGACATTTTTTCACTAAGGGTCTAGAAGGTTTCTAGATTTTATTCAGGAGAATAAATAAATACTAATTCATCTTTCTGTTGATTTATGCTGTGTTTTAATTTTATGAATAAACTAATTAGTGATTTTGGAAGCTGACCCAGATTCAGCCTGGTGTTGCTGCAGCGGCAGCGCGGCCAGCAGGGGGCAGGCAAACACCGGGAGGAAACATCCAGCAGGTTAAACCGGAACATAAAAACTATTTCAGATTTTATGACGTTCATGACCTTTCATCTAGAATTTTTCCGAGATTTAAATTATATTCCAGCATCAATATTCAGATTAAACATGATTGTTATTGTTATTAAATGTTTGTCACATTTAACAATTATCAAATAAAATAATGGATTTTTTTTAATTTAACAAAAGCTGTAAATTAACTTAATAAAACTCTGAAAATGTAATTCAGCGACTTTTCTGAAGTTTTTTTAAAAAAATAATGGATATTTTGTTGCTGCTCTGGGTTGTTAATAAAGTTTTAGGAGGAAAGAACAAAGGTAACGAAGTGAGTGTTGTGCGCATGCGCAGTTCGTTTCTGTGGAGTTTGATCCTTGATCTGCAACAGAATGGTGAGTTGGATCTTCTTTATGTTCTGGTTCTGGTTCTGGTTCTGAAGCCGAACTTACTTCGGATTCCTGCAGAATAAACAGGATCAGTTTCCTGTTTCCTGTTGGTCAGAACAGCAGGAAAAGGTTCAACTTTAATTTATGGATAAAATTAAAATGAATAAAATTTATGAAATTGTTATTAAAACTGATGAATGAATGAAGTGACTTTATCCTCCAGAACCAGCGGATTGGACTCCAATAAAGTCAAGAGAACCTTCTGGTTCTGGTTCTGGTTCAGACCCGGTTCGGCTCCGCCGCCCGCAGCATTAACGACCCGCCCTCCGCCACGCCGCGGGGTCAGAGGTCGGCCTGCTGTTTGCTTTGGCGCTGATCCCGTTACAGACCCGAACGGGCCTCACGCAGAACAGAACCAGCTGCTGCGTTCAGCGGAACCAGAAGAGTTTTAACATTTCTGAAACTTTTTCTTCTTCTGGGTTCTTTTGTTTGGTTCTGGTTGTTCGGGTCCAAATGAGCCTCGACCCGCCGGGTCAGAAACCTGCAACCAGAAAAAACAAACGGTAAAAATAAAATAAGACCTCAGAGAAAATGGCATTTAGTTCTTAAAGTAAATCACAATAATGCTTAATTATCCAGTTTTTTAAAAGTAAATAATTTTCATCTCTACATTATGAATCTCTGGGTTTAATTTTATTTGTTTCATTTTTATCTCAGATGGAAGAGAAAAATAAGATGCAGATCTTTTTATTTTGTTAAGTATTTTAATTTGCATTACTATTTAATGCTTCATTTTATTTTTATTGACATCATTTTTATTTGCAGTAATTTTGTTTACATGTCAGAAGCATTGCAGTTCAATAAATATTAATTGACATAAATGTGATGATGCTGCCTCCTGCAGGCGGCCGGGTCGGCGCTCCGGGTCCACGCTGTCCGGTTCGGTCCGGGTCAGGAGCTGTTGGGATCGCTGCAGGCGTTTGTGGAAGAGCGACGACTCGGCGCGCCGTTCATCATCACCTGTGTGGGCAGCGTTACCAGGGCAACGCTCAGGCTGGCTAACGCCACAGCAACAAATACTGATGAGGTACGAGAAGGAACTGTTCAGAAGAACTGTTCAGAAGGAACTGTTCAGAAGAACTGTTCAGAAGAACTGTTCGGAAGGAACTGTTCAGAAGAACTGTTCAGAAGAACTGTTCGGAAGGAACTGTTCAGAAGAACTGTTCGGAAGGAACTGTTCAGAAGAACTGTTCGGAAGGAACTGTTCAGAAGAACTGTTCGGAAGGAACTGTTCAGAAGAACTGTTCGGAAGGAACTGTTCGGAAGGAACTGTTCAGAAGAACTGTTCGGAAGGAACTGTTCAGAAGAACTGTTCGGAAGGAACTGTTCAGAAGAACTGTTCGGAAGGAACTGTTCAGAAGAACTGTTCGGAAGGAACTGTTCAGAAGAACTGTTCGGAAGGAACTGTTCAGAAGAACTGTTCGGAAGGAACTGTTCAGAAGAACTGTTCGGAAGGAACTGTTCAGAAGAACTGTTCAGAAGAACTGTTCGGAAGGAACTGTTCAGAAGAACTGTTCGGAAGGAACTGTTCAGAAGAACTGTTCGGAAGGAACTGTTCAGAAGACTGTTCAGAAGAACTGTTCGGAAGGAACTGTTCAGAAGAACTGTTCGGAAGGAACTGTTCAGAAGAACTGTTCAGAAGAACTGTTCGGAAGGAACTGTTCAGAAGAACTGTTCGGAAGGAACTGTTCAGAAGAACTGTTCGGAAGGAACTGTTCAGAAGAACTGTTCGGAAGGAACTGTTCAGAAGAACTGTTCGGAAGGAACTGTTCAGAAGAACTGTTCGGAAGGAACTGTTCAGAAGAACTGTTCGGAAGGAACTGTTCAGAAGAACTGTTCGGAAGGAACTGTTCAGAAGAACTGTTCGGAAGGAACTGTTCAGAAGAACTGTTCGGAAGGAACTGTTCAGAAGAACTGTTCGGAAGGAACTGTTCAGAAGAACTGTTCGGAAGGAACTGTTCGGAAGAACTGTTCGGAAGGAACTGTTCGGAAGAACTGTTCAGAAGAACTGTTCGGAAGGAACTGTTCAGAAGAACTGTTCGGAAGGAACTGTTCAGAAGAACTGTTCGGAAGGAACTGTTCAGAAGAACTGTTCGGAAGGAACTGTTCGGAAGAACTGTTCAGAAGAACTGTTCGGAAGGAGCTGTTCAGAAGAACTGTTCGGAAGGAACTGTTCAGAAGAACTGTTCGGAAGGAACTGTTCAGAAGAACTGTTCGGAAGGAACTGTTCAGAAGAACTGTTCGGAAGGAACTGTTCAGAAGAACTGTTCGGAAGGAACTGTTCAGAAGAACTGTTCGGAAGGAACTGTTCAGAAGAACTGTTCGGAAGGAACTGTTCGGAAGGAACTGTTCAGAAGAACTGTTCGGAAGGAACTGTTCAGAAGAACTGTTCGGAAGGAACTGTTCAGAAGAACTGTTCGGAAGGAACTGTTCAGAAGAACTGTTCAGAAGAACTGTTCGGAAGGAACTGTTCAGAAGAACTGTTCGGAAGGAACTGTTCAGAAGAACTGTTCAGAAGAACTGTTCGGAAGGAACTGTTCAGAAGAACTGTTCGGAAGGAACTGTTCAGAAGAACTGTTCGGAAGGAACTGTTCAGAAGAACTGTTCGGAAGGAACTGTTCAGAAGAACTGTTCGGAAGGAACTGTTCAGAAGAACTGTTCGGAAGGAACTGTTCAGAAGAACTGTTCGGAAGGAACTGTTCAGAAGAACTGTTTGGAAGGAACTGTTCAGAAGAACTGTTCAGAAGAACTGTTCGGAAGGAACTGTTCAGAAGAACTGTTCAGAAGAACTGTTCGGAAGGAACTGTTCAGAAGAACTGTTCGGAAGGAACTGTTCAGAAGAACTGTTCGGAAGGAACTGTTCAGAAGAACTGTTCGGAAGAAACTGTTCAGAAGAACTGTTCAGAAGAACTGTTCGGAAGGAACTGTTCAGAAGAACTGTTCGGAAGGAACTGTTCAGAAGAACTGTTCGGAAGGAACTGTTCAGAAGAACTGTTCGGAAGGAACTGTTCAGAAGAACTGTTCAGAAGAACTGTTCAGAAGAACTGTTCAGAAGAACTGTTCAGAAGAACTGTTCGGAAGGAACTGTTCAGAGAACTGTTCGGAAGGAACTGTTCAGAAGAACTGTTCGGAAGGAACTGTTCAGAAGAACTTCGGAAGGAACTGTTCAGAAGAACTGTTCGGAAGGAACTGTTCAGAGAACTGTTCGGAAGGAACTGTTCAGAAGAACTGTTCGGAAGGAACTGTTCAGAAGAACTGTTCAGAAGAACTGTTCGGAAGGAACTGTTCAGAAGAACTGTTCAGAAGAACTGTTCGGAAGGAACTGTTCAGAAGAACTGTTCGGAAGGAACTGTTCAGAAGAACTGTTCGGAAGGAACTGTTCAGAAGAACTGTTCGGAAGGAACTGTTCAGAAGAACTGTTCGGAAGGAACTGTTCAGAAGAACTGTTCAGAAGAACTGTTCGGAAGGAACTGTTCAGAAGAACTGTTCGGAAGGAACTGTTCAGAAGAACTGTTCGGAAGGAACTGTTCAGAAGAACTGTTAAAAAGAACTGGTTCGCGTTCGGTGATCTGTTTGACGCGTGAACGGTTCGGTCCGGCTGTCCAGGTTCTGACCCGGTTCTGCTCCCTCCCAGGTTCTGCGGCTGAGCGGTCGCTATGAGATCGTCTCTCTGGTCGGGACGCTCAACGGCGACGCCCACCTCCACATTGGCCTGGCGGACGCCCAGGGCGCCACGGTGGGCGGCCATGTTCTGGGCGACCTGGAGGTGTTCACCACCGCCGAGGTCATCGTGGGCGACGCCGTCGACCTGCGGTTCAGCAGGGAGCCCGACCCGAGGACGGGCTTCCCCGAGCTGGTGGTTCTGACCCCGGCCTGAACCTCGAGGGTTCTGGACCCGAACCCGGTTCTGTCCCTGATTAAATCACCGTCGGCTTTCCGTGGCCGACCCAGACCCGATGATCAGAACCAGAAACATTTGTAAACAGCTTTTCTGTGAAATAATTGACCTTTGACCCGGCCTGTCTGTTGCTGCTGCGCTGTGAGCGAGCGGTCGCTATGGAAACTGATGAAGAAAAGCCGATTTTCATGGATGAAAAGTTTCCAGATTTGTGTGGAAACTTTAAATGGCCGCTTTGCTTTGTTGTTTCTGACCAAGATAATCCTAAATCTCCCAGCATGCCCCCCGCCCCCCCACTGCCCCCGCGCCGCCATTAAAGTGCAGCTACAAAGCTGTGGAGGCGTTGGCGGTCTGCGGCCCCCTGGGGCCCCATCTGAGGCGTTGTCACGGCGATTACCGCTCCCAGCTGCTTTCAGCCTCATTTCACATCATCAGAGCAGCGGACATGTTGGCTCAGAGATCGGCTTTATTGATCCCTAATGATCGGCTTTATTCATCCTTAATGATCGGCTTTATTGATCCCTAATGATCGGCTTTATTCATCCTTAATGATCGGCTTTATTCATCCTTAATGATCGGCTTTATTGATCCCTAATGATCGGCTTTATTGATCCCTAATGATCGGCTTTATTGATCCCTAATGATCGGCTTTATTGATCCCTAATGATCGGCTTTATTGATCCCTAATGATCGGCTTTATTCATCCCTAATGATCGGCTTTATTGATCCCTAATGATCGGCTTTATTCATCCTTAATAATCAACAGATCTGAATTCTGCCAACACAGTTTCTCTCCTCATGACCTTTGACCTGCTAACTGAGTTTGTCTCTGAGCATCACTGGGAGGCTTTCCTGTCTGGTTTGGAGATGACCTTTGGAGATGACCTTTGACCCCTCCCAGGTTGATGAACACCAGTTGCCTCTGTATGTTTACGTTTCCTCTAAGCTGCTGATTGTGGCGTTGGCTCCGTTAAACATGATGCATCATGTGTTGCCAGGCAGATTTAATTTTAGGAACTTATTTACCAGCAGGGTCCACCGCTAGCTGCTAGCCTTCAGCACTAGCCATGATCATTAGCTCTGCTGATGCACTATGCTACATGGTATTTTGCTGAAGCTAATGCTATAGTGCTAACCCTTGAGCTAATGCTATAGTGCTAACCCTTGACCTAATGGTATAGTGCTCACCCTTGAGCTAATACTGTAGTGCTAACCCTTGAGCTAATACTGTAGTGCTAACCCTTGAGCTAATGCTGTAGTGCTAACCCTTGAGCTAATGCTGTAGTGCTAACCCTTGAGCTAATGCTGTATTGCTAACCCTTGAGCTAATGCTGTATCGCTAACCCTTGAGCTAATGCTATAGCGCTAACCCTTGAGCTAATGCTATATCGCTAACCCTTGAGCTAATGCTATAGCGCTAACCCTTGAGCTAATGCTATATCGCTAACCCTTGAGCTAATGCTGTAGTGCTAACCCTTGAGCTAATGCTATATTGCTAACCCTTGAGCTAATGCTTTAGTGCTAACCCTTTAGCACCAATTTACCGTTGATGTTAAAATTCATATGTCCTTTTTAATAACAAAGAAAACAAATGAGTGTAGCAAAAACCTGTTAACCAAGAACTTTGTTTTGTTTGAAATCAAATTATTAGACAAAAAGACAATTATAAACAAGCTTCAAAAATTCAGTTTAAAAACATTTCAAAACTTCAAAAAACTTTACAAAACAGCCAAGTAAATGATCACTCAGGCTGAATCCTGAGAACAAGAAGCTAAAGGAAATAAAGCAGTGATGGATCTCAGAGGATCTGCTCATTCCTCCGTCCTTCTTCTCATTTGCAGCTTCTCCTCCCAGCTGCCTCCCAGCTCCTGTTATCCCTGAATAATGAGCGGGATGCAGCGGGATGCAGCGGGGCCCCGCCGCTCTGAAGCCGCCCCCTCTCCGCCTCACTTCTGACGGCCAGCCCAGGTCGTTGGTCCGGCTGATCCGGCTAATGAGGGCCAGCTCTGTGAAGCTCAGCAGGAGGCCGAACTCACACAGAGCCGGAGCTTCACAGACTCACACAACAATGAGCCCAATTAGGAAGAGGAGGAGGAAGAGGAAGAGGAGGAGGAGGGGGAGGACCTTCATCAGGATCTTCAGCTCTAAAGGAAATCAAAACATTTTCAGTTTGTTTTTATTTACTTTTGCATTCATTTCTGTTTCTTTTTTCATCAGTCCTGCTGCTTCTAATAAATTTACATTTCTAATTTAAAAACAAATCAAAGTGATTCAAACAAATATAAATATTGAACGTATTTAAATTGCTTAAAAAACATTTAAATGTTTGAAAAATATTATTCTAATAAACTGCTTCATTTTTAATGTGAATGTTTTTTATCTGAATCAAAGTGTAAAAAAATCAAATGTCTCTAACAGGAGAAATAAATCCCAACTTATTGCTTATCACATTTATCTGAATGATTTAGTTTCAACATTAAAACATTAATGTTAATTCTGTTTCGTTTGATGAATTAATCTCCATCAACATTTAATACATAAATGAATTTAGGAGATAAATTACTGCGTTAATATAATAAACTTTAGTTATGAAAGATTAAATTAAAAATGATCTGACTGAATAATAGATCATAGAAAATATCTAACATCATCCATAATATTTTTAATTCTGTCCGCAGAATAAAATATATTTATGATTGTATTTATTAACAATGTTCATTCAGTTATAATTGGATCCATTTTGGGACCAGATTCCGAGCCCTGTGGCTGCAGGTGCTGCTGGTTTCCACCAGGGGGCAGCAGGAGCAGCTTCATGTGGCTGCTGTGGGTCGGAACCAGAGGGTTCTGCTTTTGGTCCGGGTGAAGCTCCAGAACCGAACCGGGGTTCCACTTTAAATCTGTGAAACTACAGAACCAGAACTGCCCCAATCCTCCTCGGCTCCATAATCACCCTCTGCTGAGCCCGGCTACAGAGAGCG
The DNA here is from genome assembly GCF_027474105.1 of Poeciliopsis prolifica. Classification (NCBI taxonomy): domain Eukaryota; kingdom Metazoa; phylum Chordata; class Actinopteri; order Cyprinodontiformes; family Poeciliidae; genus Poeciliopsis; species Poeciliopsis prolifica. Next base: position 462,106 of record NW_026562469.1, on the reverse strand, counting down.
AGCAGGGACACACCGAGGCGAACACTGCTGAGAACGGGAAACAGTTCTTTGATCCTGGTTCTGCTGAATTAGCAGAACCGCTGGGAAATCACTGCAAACACACAAGACATAGTAAGATTGTTGGGACCTGGGTTGTCTGCTGCTTCCCTCATTATCCACTAGATGGCGCCAGGAGGCTCCTTCCCGGAGGGCCAGCAGGTCACAAGGTGCTCAGTCTACCTTGGATTGTGGTCTGTGACCCTGCGGCCCTCTGAGGCAGGTTGTTGCAGGTTGTTGCAGGATGTTGCAGGATGTTGCAGGTTGTTGCAGGATGTTGCAGGATGTTGCAGGTTGTTGCAGGATGTTGCAGGTTGATGCAGGTTGTTGCAGAATGTTGCAGGTTGTTGCAGGATGTTGCAGGTTGTTGCAGGATGTTGCAGGATGTTGCAGGTTGTTGCAGGTTGATGCAGGTTGTTGCAGAATGTTGCAGGTTGTTGCAGGTTGTTGCAGGTTGTTGCAGGATGTTGCAGGTTGTTGCAGGTTGTTGCAGGTTGTTGCAGGATGTTGCAGGTTGTTGCAGGATGTTGCAGGATGTTGCAGGTTGTTGCAGGATGTTGCAGGTTGTTGCAGGTTGTTGCAGAATGTTGCAGGTTGTTGCAGGATGTTGCAGGATGTTGCAGGTTGATGCAGGTTGTTGCAGAATGTTGCAGGTTGTTGCAGGATGTTGCAGGATGTTGGAGGATGTTGCAGGTTGATGCAGGTTGTTGCAGAATGTTGCAGGTTGTTGCAGGATGTTGCAGGTTGTTGCAGGTTTCTGCAGGATGTTGCAGGTTGTTGCAGGATGTTGCAGGTTGTTGCAGGTTGTTGCAGGATGTTGCAGGATGTTGCAGGTTGTTGCAGGTTGTTGCAGGATGTTGCAGGATGTTGCAGGTTGATGCAGGTTGTTGCAGAATGTTGCAGGTTGTTGCAGGATGTTGCAGGATGTTGGAGGATGTTGCAGGTTGATGCAGGTTGTTGCAGAATGTTGCAGGTTGTTGCAGGATGTTGCAGGGTGTTGCAGGATGTTGCAGGTTGATGCAGGTTGTTGCAGAATGTTGCAGGTTGTTGCAGGATGTTGCAGGATGTTGCAGGTTGTTGCAGGATGTTGCAGGTTGTTGCAGGATGTTGCAGGATGTTGCAGGTTGATGCAGGTTGTTGCAGAATGTTGCAGGTTGTTGCAGAATGTTGCAGGTTGTTGCAGGATGTTGCAGGTTTCTGCAGGATGTTGCAGGTTTCTGCAGGATGTTGCAGGTTGTTGCAGGATGTTGCAGGTTGTTGCAGGATGTTGCAGGATGTTGCAGGTTGATGCAGGTTGTTGCAGGATGTTGCAGGATGTTGCAGGTTGTTGCAGAATGTTGCAGGTTGTTGCAGGATGTTGTGGGTTGTTGCAGGTTTCTGCAGGATGTTGCAGGTTGTTGCAGGATGTTGCAGGTTGTTGCAGGATGTTGCAGGTTGTTGCAGGATGTTGCAGGTTGTTGCAGGTTGTTGCAGGATGTTGCAGGATGTTGCAGGATGTTGCAGGTTGTTGCAGGATTCTGCAGGATGTTGCAGGTTTCTGCAGGATGTTGCAGGTTGTTGCAGGATGTTGCAGGATGTTGCAGGATGTTGCAGGTTGTTGCAGGATTCTGCAGGTTGTTGCAGGATGTTGCAGGATGTTGCAGGTTGTTGCAGGATGTTGCAGGATGTTGCAGGTTGTTGCAGGTTGTTGCAGGATGTTGCAGGTTGTTGCAGGATGTTGCAGGATGTTGCAGGTTGATGCAGGTTGTTGCAGGATGTTGCAGGATGTTGCAGGATGTTGCAGGTTGTTGCAGGTTGTTGCAGGATGTTGCAGGTTGTTGCAGGTTGTTGCAGGTTTCTGCAGGATGTTGCAGGTTGTTGCAGGTTTCTGCAGGTTGTTGCAGGATGTTGCAGGTTGTTGCAGGATGTTGCAGGATGTTGCAGGTTGATGCAGGTTGTTGCAGGATGTTGCAGGATGTTGCAGGATGTTGCAGGTTGTTGCAGGTTGTTGCAGGATGTTGCAGGATGTTGCAGGTTGTTGCAGGTTTCTGCAGGATGTTGCAGGTTGTTGCAGGTTTCTGCAGGTTGTTGCAGGATGTTGCAGGATGTTGCAGGTTGATGCAGGTTGTTGCAGGATGTTGCAGGATGTTGCAGGATGTTGCAGGTTGTTGCAGGTTGTTGCAGGATGTTGCAGGTTGTTGCAGGTTGTTGCAGGTTTCTGCAGGATGTTGCAGGTTGTTGCAGGTTTCTGCAGGTTGTTGCAGGATGTTGCAGGTTGTTGCAGGATGTTGCAGGATGTTGCAGGTTGATGCAGGTTGTTGCAGGATGTTGCAGGATGTTGCAGGTTGTTGCAGGATGTTGCAGGATGTTGCAGGTTGATGCAGGTTGTTGCAGGATGTTGCAGGATGTTGCAGGATGTTGCAGGTTGTTGCAGGTTGTTGCAGGATGTTGCAGGTTGTTGCAGGTTGTTGCAGGTTTCTGCAGGATGTTGCAGGTTGTTGCAGGATGTTGCAGGTTGTTGCAGGATGTTGCAGGTTTCTGCAGGATGTTGCAGGTTGTTGCAGGATGTTGCAGGTTGTTGCAGGATGTTGCAGGTTGTTGCAGGATGTTGCAGGTTGTTGCAGGATGTTGCAGGATGTTGCAGGTTGATGCAGGTTGTTGCAGAATGTTGCAGGTTGTTGCAGGATGTTGCAGGATGTTGGAGGATGTTGCAGGTTGATGCAGGTTGTTGCAGGATGTTGCAGGTTGTTGCAGGATGTTGCAGGTTGTTGCAGGTTGTTGCAGGATGTTGCAGGTTGTTGCAGGATGTTGCAGGTTGTTGCAGGTTGTTGCAGGATGTTGCAGGTTGTTGCAGGATGTTGCAGGTTGTTGCAGGTTGTTGCAGGATGTTGCAGGTTGTTGCAGGATGTTGTGGGTTGTTGCAGGTTTCTGCAGGATGTTGCAGGTTGTTGCAGGATGTTGCAGGTTGTTGCAGGATGTTGCAGGTTGTTGCAGGATGTTGCAGGTTGTTGCAGGTTGTTGCAGGATGTTGCAGGATGTTGCAGGATGTTGCAGGTTGTTGCAGGATTCTGCAGGATGTTGCAGGTTTCTGCAGGATGTTGCAGGTTGTTGCAGGTTGTTGCAGGATGTTGCAGGATGTTGCAGGTTGTTGCAGGATTCTGCAGGTTGTTGCAGGATGTTGCAGGATGTTGCAGGTTGTTGCAGGATGTTGCAGGATGTTGCAGGTTGTTGCAGGTTGTTGCAGGATGTTGCAGGTTGTTGCAGGATGTTGCAGGATGTTGCAGGTTGATGCAGGTTGTTGCAGGATGTTGCAGGATGTTGCAGGATGTTGCAGGTTGTTGCAGGTTGTTGCAGGATGTTGCAGGTTGTTGCAGGTTGTTGCAGGTTTCTGCAGGATGTTGCAGGTTGTTGCAGGTTTCTGCAGGTTGTTGCAGGATGTTGCAGGTTGTTGCAGGATGTTGCAGGATGTTGCAGGTTGATGCAGGTTGTTGCAGGATGTTGCAGGATGTTGCAGGATGTTGCAGGTTGTTGCAGGTTGTTGCAGGATGTTGCAGGATGTTGCAGGTTGTTGCAGGTTTCTGCAGGATGTTGCAGGTTGTTGCAGGTTTCTGCAGGTTGTTGCAGGATGTTGCAGGTTGTTGCAGGTTGTTGCAGGATGTTGCAGGATGTTGCAGGATGTTGCAGGTTGTTGCAGGTTGTTGCAGGATGTTGCAGGTTGTTGCAGGTTGTTGCAGGTTTCTGCAGGATGTTGCAGGTTGTTGCAGGTTTCTGCAGGTTGTTGCAGGATGTTGCAGGTTGTTGCAGGATGTTGCAGGATGTTGCAGGTTGATGCAGGTTGTTGCAGGATGTTGCAGGATGTTGCAGGTTGTTGCAGGATGTTGCAGGATGTTGCAGGTTGATGCAGGTTGTTGCAGGATGTTGCAGGATGTTGCAGGATGTTGCAGGTTGTTGCAGGTTGTTGCAGGATGTTGCAGGTTGTTGCAGGTTGTTGCAGGTTTCTGCAGGATGTTGCAGGTTGTTGCAGGATGTTGCAGGTTGTTGCAGGATGTTGCAGGTTTCTGCAGGATGTTGCAGGATGTTGCAGGATGTTGCAGGTTGTTGCAGGATGTTGCAGGTTGTTGCAGGATGTTGCAGGTTGTTGCAGGATGTTGCAGGATGTTGCAGGTTGATGCAGGTTGTTGCAGAATGTTGCAGGTTGTTGCAGGATGTTGCAGGATGTTGGAGGATGTTGCAGGTTGATGCAGGTTGTTGCAGGATGTTGCAGGTTGTTGCAGGATGTTGCAGGTTGTTGCAGGTTGTTGCAGGATGTTGCAGGTTGTTGCAGGATGTTGCAGGTTGTTGCAGGTTGTTGCAGGATGTTGCAGGTTGTTGCAGGATGTTGCAGGTTGTTGCAGGTTGTTGCAGGATGTTGCAGGTTGTTGCAGGGTGTTGCAGGGTGTTGCAGGTTGTTGCAGGATGTTGCAGGTTGTTGCAGGGTGGGGCAGGTTGCTAAGTGAAGCTCATTCCTGTTCAGATGATGTTAAGAACTTCTGTCTCTCCTTGAGGGAAAACCTTTGGCAGGGGCAGGCAGCTCCCACTTGCTGGCCTTCTCTTTCCTCTTCGGTTTGATCATGTTGGAGACGACCTTTGGCTTCATATTATGAAGCCAAATGAGTCCCAATATTATAAATGTTTTAATATTTGAAAAAATGAAATTAAATCCAGAAGTGAACTTTGAAAATTTTGAATCGAAAAATATCTTAGAGTTTATTATCTGTATACTATAGTGGAAGTTTAATTTGTGCATTTTGACATTTTTTCAAATTGTTTTTTAAAACTTGATCAATGATCATCCGACTCGCTTCAGTTGTGAAACATTTTGCTCTTTGTTTATAAAAACAGATAAACCAGTTTGTCTCCCATCAGGAGTTTCCCTGTTCATGAATTTGTGAAGATGATCTGCTGAATCCAGAAGATCTTCTGGATCGTTTCTGTCCTGATGTGCAGTGAAAGCCTCCATCAGGCGGAAACCTTCCGCATGGGAGCGCTGTCCCTCCGTCAGGAACCTGCTGAATTCAGTTTCATCTGCAGATCTGTGTTGATGGGTTAGAGTCAGTGGTGGAGCCAGACTTTTTTTCAAGGGGTGGCCAAAGGGTGAGCAAGGCTTTATCAGAGGGTCCATATACAAATGGACCGTTCCATGGAACGGAAGGAAAAAATATTTGTTTCCTTTCGTTCAAAATTAATTAATATAACTAGTGAGGTTATAATTCAAAGCTTTCATATGACATAGCCTACTTACATTTCAGTCATTATAAAACTTAATGGTTTTTCACATATTCTTTCCACACATTTCAAGCAAGAGCTGGGAGATATGAAACATTAGAGGGCAGCATGTCACTAAAACATGTTAAAAGAATCTGTCTAAAACACGATCTATTAGCACTAGCATGGCTAATATAATAAACGAGGCACTATGCAGCGGTACACAACCATTTTGTTTCTTTTTAGAAATGTATGACAAGAGCCGCCTCTCATTAGGAAGGTAACAGCGGTTACTGCTGAGCGGTAAAATGGAAATACCTGCTAAACTCCTGACGGTGTAACTCTAAAGCCGTTGATGTGTTTTGGATCAAGCAGGAACTACATGTCAGTTTAACCAATGAACAGCGTCGGGCATCGGGCTGCCTTCAGGGACAGTCGGAAAGTACAGTTTTCCTGGCAAATCTTTGCCGATCTCATAAGTATTATATTTTAAAATGACCATTTCCAGTGGGGTGGCACTAGGGGTGGCAAGGGGCCTGTTGGGGGTGGCAAGTGCCACCCCGGCCCCCCCTCTGGCTCCGCCACGGTTTAGAGTCCAGCTCTTCTTCTGTTCTCCGCTTTCAGCCAATCACCTGCAGCTCCACGGTAACCACGGTAACGGTTTATTGAAAGTCTCGTCAGAACTGAGTTTCCGTCAGCAGCTTCGTGCTGCAATAATGCTGCAGAGGAGCAGCGGATGGCTCAGAAAGCCCGCTGAAGGACATTTCAGTCTGTTTCACATCTAGAAGTTTAATGTTTGTCATGTTTACCAAGTTTTTCATAATAACTCATTTAAATGTTCGTCTGTATCAGTTTGATCCTAATTTGTTTCAGTTGAAGGTAAATAAGAACATAAAGACTTTGGGCTGAAACCAGTTTCTGTTTATTTTTATTGATGCTCAGAGAAATCCACAGACATTATTGTAAATTATCACACATCCACTTTATATAATATTTAGTATTTTTGTCATTTAAATCGGACTAATTACATGATCAGTTTGTGTTGCTTTCCATGTCAACCTTTCTGAGAAGTTCAACTTCAACCTACAGGGTTTTACAGACACTTTATGAAACAGAAACCTTCAAAGTTTCTGTTAAAATTTAAAGTTCTAAGCTTGTGTAAAAATTTTAAACTATGCAGATTTTTGAACTTATTTAAAAAAAAAAACAATAACGATGATATTTTGGTAAATCCAATAGTGATGATGACGATAAAACAATAATAGGCCTACCCATTAACATTCTTTTCTATCCAATAATTACTGTTGTTGACAGACTTCCGTCCACTGGGGGCGCTGCAGGGGCTTTCGCTCCAAACCGCCACCGGAAGTGGTGGATTTGACCCGGAGAAAGTTTGCAAAGCTCCTTCTGTAACAGCATGTAGCCGCAGCGTTGGAGCGCAGCAGAACCGGATCCGAAATTCGCCCGTGGTTCTTTTTAACCTTTTAGGATTTTTTAAGGCGACCGAAAAAAAGTCTGCAGATATGGGAGTTCCGGCTTTTTTCCGCTGGCTGAGCCGGAAGTACCCGTCGATAATCGTCCACTCTGTGGAGGAGAAGGTGAGCTAGCACCGTTAGCACGAAAACAACCGCTTGGCTTCATGTACCAGCAATTAAACAGCTTTTAATGTTCGGGAACCCGTTTAAATCCGTCTGAACCGGGAGAAGGAGACATGAAAGGGAATGTCCTCCAGTGTCGGTGGCTGTTTGCGTAGCAACGTGATCGGGCGGCTTTTCTGGAGCATCTGCTCCTCATCACTAACAAGTTCCGGTTGTTTCAGGACGATCAGCTGCTTCCTCTTGAATCCCAGTGAAACCAGTTGGTTCTGTCCACAGGGGAAGGAGTGTAACGGCGTTCGCATCCCGGTGGACACGACCAAGCCGAACCCCAACGAGGTGGAGTTTGATAACCTGTACCTGGACATGAACGGGATCATCCACCCGTGCACCCACCCTGAGGACAAGTAGGACCCTGATTCTGCAGCTCAGCTGGCATGGAGTCACAAAGAGACGCTTTTTGGCTTCAGAATGAAAAGGTAAAGCTGTTTTTGGTTTTTTTCCAGGCCCGCTCCAAAGAATGAGGATGAGATGATGGTGGCCATATTTGAGTACATCGACCGCCTGTTCAACATCGTGCGGCCCAGGCGGGTTCTCTACATGGCCATCGACGGAGTGGTGAGTCCCTCACAGCTGAATCAGACCTCTGAGATGCATGGTTCACGGGCCTTCTCCCGGCCACTCCTCAGGCTCCTCGGGCAAAAATGAACCAGCAGCGCTCCAGGCGGTTCCGGGCCTCCAAGGAGGGGGCGGAGCTGACGGAGGAGAAGAACCGCATGAGGGAGGAGATCATCCAGAGAGGTGTGTGACATGTTTAACCTGCCTTATGGGGTTAAATCACACGGACCTAATCGGGGCGATGTGGGTGGAGCAGCAGTCGGCCGTCATGGGTTCACAGCCAGACTTCCTGTTCCTCTTTGCTCCACGGAAGGAACTGCTTCCTTCCTGAGGAAGCAGGAAGGGATCAAAGACGGCGACTAGTTAAACGCGTTGCTGCTCATGATTTTCTTTCTGCACATAGTTATGCTTCACATGGACTGATTCATGAACTGTTAGCAGGAATAATCTGTTTTACATCATAGAACAGGTGTGTCAAACTCATTTTCATTTTGGGCCAAATCAAGAACATAAAGGCTCTTAAAGGGCTGGTTGTGCCAGAATGTGTAGATAAAATCTGTTCACAAACTGTTAATATGTCAATGAATTACATAATATTATTGAAGATCTTTTCAGTTCCTTCAGGAACTAATAATAAATGCAACTGTTTATTTACTCGCTGTATAAATCATGCACTATAATCAGACATCAAGTAAATTCTCAAGAAACTGGAGGGATTGATTGATACAAATTGGCAGTAAACAGATAAAAACTGCACTGATATTTGACAATATAATATTTAATCACACTTAGTGTTTAGTGTAGTCTGTGGAGGGCCACATAAAAAGCTACGGCGGGCCGGATCTGGCCCCCGGGCCTTGAGTTTGACACATGTGTCATAGAACCAGAAATCTGATCTGTAATGAATGAGAAATATTTATGACATAATCTAAACGCCGATCAATAGATATCAGGTTAGAATTTTTTTGATAATTGTTATCAAACATCTTATATTGATACATGCAGAAGTGTTTTTTTATCAGAATGTTGATGTGAATAATTAAAAATGCGAGGGATCACCTGTGAGGTGAAGCTCCGTCCACTTTGCATCTGCTTGTTGGCAGGAGGATACCTTCCACCAGAGGAGGTCAAGGAGCGATTCGACAGCAACTGCATCACTCCTGTAAGTGCTATACTGGCTGTGATTGGTTGGTGTCTGCAGGGTTAAAGGTCACATGTTTTTGCAGGGCACAGAGTTCATGGATAACCTGGCTCAGTGTCTGCGATACTATGTGGCGGAGCGGCTCAGCAACGACCCGGGATGGAAGAACGTGGCGGTGAGTTTCTCCTGACAGAACCGAGCTCCGGACACGATGCATTTCACTCCGATCCGTTTGTTCCGGTCCAGGTTTTCCTGTCTGATGCCAGCGTTCCAGGGGAAGGAGAACACAAGATCATGGATTTCATCAGGAGACAGAGAGGTACACTCCAAGACTTCTGCACAGACCTGCTCACCGTGGCACCATAAACATAGAATAACAATCATTTATTTGAATAGAACCTTTTTAAACTAAATGTGAAAACATGAAAGTTAATATCGGGAGAGATTTTCACACACAGACTAACAAGGCGTGTCCTCTGCAGCTCAGCCCAACCACGACCCGAACACACACCATTGCCTGCGGCGCCGATGGTAAGACCTCTCTCTCTCTGTTGGTCCTGTTTCCAGTCCTGGTTCTACTGTGGTTCTGCTCTGTTCCCCAGCTGACCTCATCATGCTGGGCCTGGCCACCCATGAGCCAAACTTCACCATCATCAGGGAGGAGTTCAAGCCCAACAAGCCGCGGCCGTGTTCGCTGTGCGGCCAGACGGGCCACGAGATCAAGGACTGTCAGGGTGTGGCGCGCCACAAGCAGGGAGAGGTCTGCCTGCACCCGCCGCGCACTTCACTGTTTACACTGATTTTGCTGGGAGTCTCCTTGTCTTTGTTGGGTCTTTATTTAAAGTTTGTTTTTCTTTTTTTATTCTGTTATTCCTTGTTGGGTTTTTTTCTTTTTATCATATTTTTGTATATTTCTTTGTATTTTGTTTGTGTTTAAATTTTTGTATTTAGCATTTTTTTTCATTATAATTAAAATATATTTATTTTTAATTGAAATGTTTTTTTGCATTTATTTGTCATTGTTTTTTTTTTGTTTTTCTTTAAATAATAATCGTTCAAATAAATCCATCTCTCTTTCAGCACGATGAGTTCGCCGGCGCCATGCCTGCAGCCGAGCAGGAGTTCATCTTCATCAGGCTCTGCGTCCTCAGGGAGGTCCGTCACTCTTCATCACTCTTCATCACTCCGGTCCAGTTTTAGTTTGGATCCAGTTCAGGTTCTGTAGTTGGTGTCATAAACATGGAGGATCCAAACCAAACATTTATTAATTGTATGTGGAGTTGGACCATGGGCCTGCAGCTGAGTGCTTGGTGTGTGTTGTGTGTGTGTGTGGTCAGTACCTGTCCAGAGAGCTGACCATGGCCAGCCTGCCGTTCCCCTTCGACTTTGAGAGGAGTGTGGATGACTGGGTCTTCATGTGCTTCTTTGTGGGAAACGACTTCCTGCCTCACCTTCCTTCCCTGGAGATCAGGTGAGTCTGCAGGAAGATAAACTACTTTCCTCATTGGACCATAATTGTAATAATTATTTAATGATTATGTAAATGTTAATCTGGATTATTTAATCCCTGTTTACAGGGCAAACATTTCTATAAAACTGGAAATTAGCAGAAAATAATTTAATATTTAGCAGCTAGAGTTTATTTATTTTGATAATTTCTCTGTTTTTATCTTTGGCTGTTTGTGGTGATTTGTCAGATGGTTTAACTTCAGGCTAGTTCAAGTTTAGCTTTTCTAAATTTGAATAAAAACCTCAACATGAGTCTGTGTGACAGCCGACGGCCTTTAGTCGTGATGAGAAGCAGCTGATTGTGGCGGTTCTGATTGTCAGCGGCGCTCCGTCTGGTTTGGTGTTTCAGGTCCGAAGCGTTTATGGGTGCGATGAGGTTCCAGTTAATCAGCTAATCCTCGCGGCTCCTGGCTGATCCTCTGAATGAGCGCTGGCATTTTAATCACGATCCATAATTAGCATTTTAAATCAGCGCCTCGGTTCTGCTCCTCTCTGCGTTCAGGCTGATGTTCTGCTGCTGCAGAGGTTTGGGGCTAAAAAGGTTCAGAAATGAGACTTTTAGTGATTGTCGGATGGAAACTTTTTTAACACATTCAACGCTCCACTCTGGAGGTTTTCTGTTAATCCAATGAAACTGAAATGATCTGAAGCAGAAACACGGACCGGACCGGCTTTCCACATGGACTTAAAAAGTCTGGAAAACTATGGCACCACTAGCTAAACTGTTAGCTGTGCTAACCTTACAGCAGTAATCATAAGCTTTAGTTTGGCTAACTGATGTTAGCTGGAGCTAAAGCCGTTTTCTGTGCTAACTTCAAAGTCCATGGGCTTCAAAATAAGAGCATGAACTTGAACAGTTCAGAATCTGAATGAATCGGACCAGTGAGAAAACAGCTGATCTGATGTTTCCAAAAGATGTAGCAATCAGCTTCTGGATTCAAACAATGCTCCTAAAAATAAAATTATTTACTGGAGCAGAGCCAGCCTGGAGTTTCAGATCCGGTTCATAAATTACAGCTAAAGGAGCTGCAGCTCCTCTTCATCTTCATCTCCTGTCGTCCCCACAGAGAGGGCGCCATCGACCGGCTGGTCAGCATTTACAAGGACGTGGTGCACAAGACCGGAGTGAGTATTCGACCCAGCCCGGTCAGACCCAGTCAGACCCGGTCAGACCCGGTCGGTCTGTCTTTGACCTCCGACGTTCTTCTGCAGGGCTATCTGACACAGAACGGATTCGTGAACCTGGAGCGGGTGGAGATGATCATGCAGGCGGTGGGCGTGGCCGAGGATAACATCTTCAAGAAGCGCAAAGAGGACGATGTGAGACAGCGGAGGACGGGACGCCGCGCTCTGTCGCTTCTCCTCTAAACTTCCTCCTTCTTCCTGCAGGAACTTCAAGAGGAGAAACAAGGAGAAACGGAAGAGGATGAAGGTGAGTCCAGCTGCTGGTCCTGACCTCTGACCTGTCCTCCGGGTGCGTCATGCATTTTCTCCTCCCACAGGCCGAGCAGCAGGGTCCGGCCTTCATGACCTCGGGTCAGTTCGCCCCCCAGGCCCTGGGCAGGAGGGAGCGTCCCGAGCCGGTCCACAACGCTCGCTACCAGGCCTACGACATGAGGATGCGGTCGGTCGAGCAGCACAACAAGGTAGCATCAGCTCAGCTAACGTTCAGCTAACAATCAGCCAAGATTCATGTAGCGATCAGCTAACGTTTAGCTAGCAATCAGCTAATGTTAAGCTATCAATCAACTAGAAATCAGCTAACGTTCATGTAGCTGAATGTCAGTGAACGAGGTAGCTGATAGCAAACGAGATAGGTCACTCAGGTAGCGATCAGCTCATTTTCAGCTATTTGAGGTCATGAGTTAAATCCCGTTGGTGTGCAAGGACAGATCCTGGAGGCAAGTTCAGACTGAATGCAGTTTAAATCCTCGTTTTCTCTAATTGTTTCTTTCTGTCTGGTTTCTCCTGCAGGATGCAGCTCAGTCCCTGAAGTCCATGATGAGGAATGGAGGCAAGGTCAGTTCACTCACTTCTCTCTCACGCTCTTTTTCTTTTTACATATTTAGAATATTTTTTAAACTCAAGGGGAAACATGAAGGTACTGACAATGCAGACTGTATATTTGATTTATTATTTTCCATTCAGGAATGCTCAGTAGTTACTAGAACAGCTGGTATCTGGAGCAGATATGATAAGTAAATAAGTATTTTTACCATAACTGACTGCAGCTGTTTGTGGGTTTTGTTACTCTGCTCAGTCGTCTGCAGGCGTGAGCGACGGCACAGACCGAGGAGTCAAAAGGAAATGTGAGGACAGCGATAGCGAGCCGGAGCCCGAAGACAATGTCAGTCAGGCGATTACCATCGCTGTGTTTTACTGCAGGCTAGAACCGGGTCAGAACCAGACACTGACTCTGCTCCAGTCACAACTCCTGAATATCTGCCTTGAAAACATCACAACTGCTTCTAAACTGAACTTTGAACTGATTCCACTCCTGAGTCGGATCAGCTGCAGGCACTGAATCCTCCCCATTGGTCCCAGTGCTCCCAGTGCTCTGCTTCCCTCCCAGTCTGATTAATATGGAAATCAGGAACGTGGCAGTAAATTCCTCAGTCTCCTCAAAGCTCCTAAATCCACGGAGCTAAATTGGTATTCATGCTGCCCCCACCTCCCCCTCCACCACCACCACTTACACACTTACCCCCTTCTGTGTAAGTGTGTGTCTGTGTGCATAAGTGTGTATCCGTGTGTGTGTGTTGCTGCAGGCTATGGGAGGACGGCTGGAAGCAGAGGTACTACAAGACCAAGTTTGACGTGGATGTGTCCGACGACAGCTTTAGGAAGAAGGTGGTGCGCTCCTACGTAGAGGGGCTGTGCTGGGTGCTGCGCTACTACTACCAGGTAATCGGGACGCGATTACCTGAGTCTGGCTGAACTGGAACCAGAACCCGGAACTATCATTAGCTTCCACCAAATACAATGTTAGCATAGCGCTTCAGCATTAGCTTCCACCAAATACAATGTTAGCATAGCGCTTCAGCATTAGCTTCCACCAAATACAATGTTAGCATAGCGCTTCAGCATTAGCTTCCACCAAATACAATGTTAGCATAGCGCTTCATCATTAGCTTCCACCAAATACAATGTTAGCATAGCGCTTCATCATTAGCTTCCACCAGATACAATGTTAGCATAGCGCTTCAGCATTAGCTTCCACCAAATACAGTGTTAGCATAGCGCTTCATCATTAGCTTCCACCAGATACAGTGTTAGTATAGCGCTTCATCATTAGCTTCCACCAGATACAATGTTAGCATAGTGCTTCATCATTAGCTTCCAGCAAATACAGTATTAGCATAGCGCTTCATCATTAGCTTCCACCAAATACAGTGTTAGCATAGCGCTTCATCATTAGCTTCCACCAAATACAGTGTTAGCATATCACTTCATCATTAGCTTCCACCAAATACAGTGTTAGCATAGCGCTTCATCATTAGCTTCCACCAAATACAGTGTTAGCATAGCGCTTCATCATAAGCTTCCACCAAATTTGTTAGCATAGCACTTCATCATTAGCTTCCACCAGATACAGTGTTAGCAGAGCGCTTCATCATTAGCTTCCACCAGATACAGTGTTAGCAGAGCGCTTCATCATTAGCTTCCACCAGATACAGTGTTAGCAGCGCTTCATCATTAGCTTCCACCAGATACAGTGTTAGCATAGCACTTCATCATTAGCTTCCACCAGATACAGTGTTAGCAGAGCGCTTCATCATTAGCTTCCACCAGATACAGTGTTAGCAGAGCGCTTCATCATTAGCTTCCACCAGATACAGTTTAGCAGAGCGCTTCATCATTAGCTTCCACCAGATACAGTGTTAGCAGAGCGCTTCATCATTAGCTTCCACCAGATACAGTGTTAGCAGAGCGCTTCATCATTAGCTTCCACCAGATACAGTGTTAGCATAGCACTTCATCATTAGCTTCCACCAGATACAGTGTTAGCAGAGCGCTTCATCATTAGCTTCCACCAGATACAGTGTTAGCAGAGCGCTTCATCATTAGCTTCCACCAGATACAGTGTTAGCAGAGCGCTTCATCATTAGCTTCCACCAGATACAGTGTTAGCAGAGCGCTTCATCATTAGCTTCCACCAGATACAGTGTTAGCAGAGCGCTTCATTATTAGCTTCCACCTAGCTTTTAGTGTTGTAGCGTTGGCCAGAATATTTACCAACAGGACAATGATCCCAAATTCAAGTGTAATCAGGAACATTTGGTTCTGACCCGGTGCATTTGCTTCTCACACACAAGGAAAGTTGTTTTGCGGGTTCTTTAATAGTAGTTTGAGGTCAAAGGTTATGGTTCTTTGGGTTTTCACTGAGCTTAGAGAGCTTCAGAGTTTTTTGTCTCTTGATACGTTTAAGGACTGGAAATGGTGGGAATTCTAACTCTGCATCGCCGGCCGTGTTGTGCCCGGCCCGGTTCTGCTCTCTGCCTGTGGTCCCGGGGGTTGGTTCTGAAGGGCCCGACGCCCCCGGTGGACGGGACGTGTCTGTCCTTTGCTGCTGCAGATTATGATCGGGCACGCCTCGGCCGACCCAAACCTCAGAGGACCCGTCTGAGCCAGGACACTGAGACGGATCAGAACCAAATCTGGGCTCTGGGACAGAACCGCTCTGAGGCGTTGAAATCCTCCGCTGGTTGCCAGGGAAACGGTTCCCTCACCGGCCGATTCGTTTCATCTTTACTTTTTTCACTCTAATTTTTAGTTGAGTTTTTTTACGAAACAATTTTTTTGTCTTTTGCGTTTCCTCTCAAAACAAAATGTTTTATCTCAAGTTTTTATTTGAATCTGATGAAGTGAAAGATGTTTGATACAATGTTAGCATACAGCATTAGCTGAAGCTAAAGCATTAGCTGAAGCTAAAGCATTAGCTGAAGCTAAAGCATTAGCTGAAGCACTATTTTTATTTCATTAGATCTTTTCATCGTTTTAGTAGTTACTCTAAAGTTTCAATATTTAGAACCTTTAATTCTAATCCTCACTTATAATTACTGATGAATATAATTTGTTTATTTATGGATTGATGTATAGTGTGATCACATGAATGAATGAAACTCATCAATCGGTTCTGGTTCTGGTGCTGATGGCAGCGGTTCAGATGGAGATCGGGTCGCTGGCGCCGCAGCAGCACCGAACAACGGCCGGCTGGGATTACTGGGATTATTTCCAGGAATAAATGGAGGTCAAAAAGCCTTTCGTCATCGCAGCTTCTGATTGGTTGAGCTGGAATCTGTTATAGATTTTAAATCGATTGGAGATTCTCATCAGTTTCCTGATTGATTCTAAACTAATTTAATCCACGTTATTTTTTACGTTTTCCTTCCTGATTTATTTTAGAATAAACACTTTGACCCTCCTGGAAAATGTATTTGGTTTTCTTAAACCGGTGGTGGACCTGAATAAGAACCAGCAGGTCTGGTTCTGGTTCTGACCGGTTCCCTCCTCAGGGCTGCGCCTCCTGGAAGTGGTTCTTCCCGTTCCACTACGCTCCGTTCGCCTCCGACTTCAGAGACATCCAGGAAATGTTCTCGGAGTTCGAGAAGGACACCAAGCCGGTGAGGAGGTTCTGGGTTTATCAAGTTGGGTCAGAACCGCTCGCCGGTCCGGTTCTGACCCGCTCTCCTATTCTGCTCAGTTCAAGCCTCTGGAGCAGCTGATGGGAGTGTTTCCTGCCGCCAGTGGGAACTTCCTGCCGCCCACATGGAGGAACCTGATGATGAGCGCGGTGAGTTGGCCAGCAGGAAGTGATGCGCAGGAAGTTACCCGTTTGACCCGCTGCTGTGCTGCAGGATTCCTCCATCATCGACTTTTACCCCGACGACTTCGCCATCGACCTGAATGGGAAGAAGTACGCCTGGCAGGGTGAGGTCACTTCCTGTCAGCATGCTGATGACATCATTATGACATCATTGGACAGCTTTCAGCAGGCGGTATTCTTTCCTCCGATCTGTCTTGTTCCTGCTTCCTCCTGCAGGCGTGGCGCTGCTGCCGTTTGTGGACGAGCGGCGACTGAGAGCGGCTCTGGCCGACGTTTACCCCGACCTGACGCCCGACGAAGGTGAGACCAGGTCACCGCACCTGGAGGGAGGGTGGGAGTGAGGGGCTCACCTGGAAGGAAGTGTCGACAGGGCTTGTTAGGGCGACCTCTAGTGGTGGGACACGATGCGACTGCTGCAGCCGGACCCAAACGGCAGCAGTCTGTGTTGCATTATGGGATGAACAAATGTTTCCTGAAAGCGTAAAGCTGCAACTTTCAGAATGTCTGGCAACCTGAAAACACAACTAGCTGCCTTAGACCCGTCCAGAACCCGGCCCGGTTCTGCTGCCTCGGACCCGTCCAGAACCTGCCCCTCTCTGTGTTGCAGTGCGGAGGAACAGTCTGGGCAGCGACGTCTTGTTCCTGGGCAGATCTCACCCGCTGTTCGACTTCATCCATGAGCTGTACCGCTCAGAGACCCGGGAGGTACCAGAACCAGAAACAGAACCTCTGTTCTGGGGCTTCTGGTGGTAAAGCGGCTCTGCGTCTCTTCCAGGAGGCGCCGGTTCCGGCGGAGCTCTGCCACGGCATCCAGGAACGCTGAACCTGGACGAAGACCCCATCCTTCCAGACGAGTAAGAACCTTTTCCCCGAGTTCTGCTGGAACCCGACCCAGAAACGAGCCGGTTCTGTTTGTGATCCTCAGGACGGTGAAGTCGCCCGTTCCTCTGCTGAGAGACATTTCACTCAACAGCGCCATCAAGTGAGTCCATGTTAAAAAAAGTATTGTTCTTGTATTTAACTAAACTTTTAATAAACAAAAATAAATTAAATAGTAATAAGTTGTAATTGATGCTGTAAACAATTCGTGTTTTATGAAGATCTAAAGTTGAATTTATTTTTGACTAAACTGCAGCCTTTTGGCCCCGGGGGGCCACCGTAGGAGCAGAAATGCTGTGAACTGTTTTCTCTCCCTGCAGTGTGAAGTTCAGGGACCCTCAGTTTTCTGACGGCTTCGTGTTCAAGGCGGTTCTGCTGCCGGGAGCCAAGTAAGAACGTTTCCTTCCAGGAACCAGTTGTTCTTCTTTCTGCCGCTGGTTTGACTGGGAACAATCTGGAAACAGACGCTTCATATCTCATTCAGAGTCAGAACCAGTTTAACCAGTTTATCTGTTCCAGGATGCCCAGCAAGGTGCTGAAACCAGAGGACTATCAGCGGGGGGCCCGGGGCCCCTGGAGGCCCCAGCTGGGCTTCAACCCCAACAGGCAGCAGGCCCACCTGGACCAGGCTGGCTTCCGGGCGCTTGGGTAACCACACTCAGACCGTCCGAACAAAAACAACCAATCAGAGCCAGGAGGAGGGGCTAAGAGCTGCCAATCATCCTCATGGATGTACTGCTACAGGAAAACTGGCTATGCTAACCAGCATTAGCATTCATACGAGCTCCGTGGCGAACTAGCTGTAGCGTAGCAGCAGGTACATGACTGTGATTGACAACGCTAAAACTCTCGTCCTGGCTTTGATTGGTTTCTGTAGTGGGACTGGGAGGACTGGGATAATAGATCAATGTGATGATCTGGTGATCATTTGAACAAATGTGTAAAAATAAGATTTCCTATGAAAGTTAAATTCTGCAGCTTTGATTCCTGAGTTACAGATGAAATGGAAACCAGTAGAACCGGCATCAGCTGCGCTGCTCATCAGCGGACTGATGCGGCGCTGCCCCCCCCCCCTCCTGGCTGGCGGGGCGCGGCCCCCATCAGCCGACTGTGATTGCGCTGTGCAGCAGGCTGGTATTATCATCAGGGAAATGGGAATAATTGAACATCTGGACGTCTCTGTTTGGGAGATAATTAGTCAGCGAGTAGAGGGCCAGAACCAGCAGAGTCCAGTTTGAGAACCATCAGAATCAGTGGTTTACTGGTTTGTCCCCTTGCAGCCACAGCCTGCCCAGAGCCCAGCAGTTCAGAGGTCAGTACAGCAACGCTGCACCGCCCAGCAGCTACCACCAGGGGAGCTACAACCGCCACAGCAGCAGCCAGCAGCACTTCCAACGTAAGACTCCACCGTCCCTGACCCGACCTCTGACCCGACCTCTGACCTCTGACGCACCAGACACAACCGCAGACTGCCGGGCTGTTACCACTGCGCTCCACTTGGGGGCAGCACCTTCCTTGGGAAGCTGATGGGAATGTGATGAGACAGGAAGTGACATGACATTTAGAGAGACTTTGTATAGGCCATTTGCTGAAAGAGCAGTGAAGACAAACTGAAATATAATTAAACATTTTCCATGAGAGATAAAAACTTCTAGTTTGAGCTTCAGCTGGTTCACATTCTAGAAGATAACCTGTTAGCATCCAGCTATCAATCAGGTGATCAATAACTGATGGAAACGCTGGAGGAGCCGCTGGACTCTGAGTCGCTGTTCTGTTTGACTCCAGAGGCTCCGGATTACAGGTTAGATACTGACGGCTTTATCCTCTCAGCAGAACCTCTACGGCGGCTTGTTAGCCACAGTTAGCAGGCTGCGGTTAGTAATTACAGAGATGGTAGCCTCTTGTCCTCTTGGAGGGACGCGATGGGATGGACGGGACCTTGTAATTAGCCAGACTGTCTGGGTGGGTGGTCCACTTCAGCTCTACTGCTGGAGGTCAACCAGAGAGAGAGAATGGGCCTGCTGCTTGACCCCACACCAACACACCCCAACACACACACACCAACACACACACACCAACACACCCCAACACACACACACCAACACACACACACCAACACACACACACCAACACCTACACACACACACAGTCTGATGAACTGACCAACCGATTCCAGAACGTTGGAAAGGATTCACCAACTTTTAATTATAAAATCTGAGAAGTGCGGCTTGCTCCCACTTTACTTCACTTCAGACCTGGCCACCTGATTGGTAGAAAGCTGTGATGACATCACAGCGTGATCTCTTGGGGATCTAAAGAGATCCACTGCTAAGGTGGGGTCTGGCCATCATTGAAGTCACAGTTAGCATGCTAGCACTGATCATTAGATGCTAGCATAATGGGTTAGCACGCCAGCAGGAGCTTGATGAAGCTGCATCTCCAGGGAAGCGATGATTGGAGGTTCCTGATCTGCAGGTTGAAGGTTCTGGTCCAGACTGAGCCTCAGAGTTCTGGTTCTGGTTCTGTCTTTGGTGATGCTCAGGTTCCCTGGTTCTAACAGTGTTTGGGTCTGGACCTTCAGAGAAGCAGCACCTGGTCCCTGTGACCTGCCCCCTCCCACCCTGCCCCCCATCCCCCCTCTCCCCCCCCAGCCACTTGACCACCCCTCCCCCCCTGTTAACAACAGGCCTGCTGCAGCTGGTCGTCGCCGTGGTAACCGGGTACTTGAGGCGTCCACAATGGCGCCTGCTGAATGCGTCCCTCGTTTTCCCAACTGGAGAATGTTAATGCAGCGGTCCGGACCCGACCCGACCCGACCCAGAGCCGCTCCGAAAACCCGACGGTCCCAAATATTTCTACAGTCAAACCGAGTGTTGGGAATGTTCCCGGAACCAGAACCGGAACTGATTCTGGTTCCAGAACCGGCCCTGAGTCTGTTCTGTTCCCTACAGATTCCAGGCAGAACGCGCCGCAGCGTCCGCCGCCGTCCTTCAGCGGCGTTCCGCCGCCATTCCCCAGGTGAGTCCTGCGCTCCGATCCTGGTTCTGATCCGAGTCATTTCAACCCAGCAAACTGTTTTGCTGTCCTGAGGAATTAACTGTTAAAACTGTTAAAATTTTCCAGGTATTTGTTTTTTGTAAAACTCTGGCGTTCCCGGCATTCCCGTCAGTATTCCTGCCTGCAGCTTCATGACTAACGCTGCGCCGGCTCTCCAGTCCTGATCCGGGTCCTGGACACAGCTTCCTGTCGATCCGGGTCGCTCCTCATTCCTGGAGGCTGAGCGGTTTTCTTAAGCCTCTCAGGATTTCTGAGTGGGATTAGGCAGCGGCGCTCCGATCGGAACGCCGCTCTGAGTGTGACATGGTTCAGTAATGAGGGATGGGAGCGTCTTCATTATCTGGCCGGACACTCCGGAAGCCTCTCCGACCCGAACCACAACTCCAGAACCAAGCAGAAAGTTCAGCCGCTCTGCAGATTCAGGAACATTTTTAATGTTTCCTTCAGAATCAACTCATTTACTGCGAAAACAACAAACCAGTTTTATGGTTTCTCAACTCCTTCCTAATGTTTTCAGGATCTGATTTAAATAGTTGGATTATTTCACTGAAAAAACATTTTTTCCATGTTGGAACTGAAGCGTGAATAATTTAGCTCCGGCCTTCGCTCGTCTTTCAGTTCTGCTGAAATATTTGGTCAAATTTAGTTTTATCAAACTAAACTTCGCGGCTCTGGGAACCAGTTCACACAAATCCAGGTTTTCCTTTCAAGTGAAATAAAAGCAGATTATTTATTCCTGATTGAGTTACTGACCCGTTACTCTGGATTTCCTTACGATGTGACAATGAGATGTTGACCTCTGACCTGCAGAGCTCCTTGCTGAAGGATCCGGCTCTGTCCAACCAGCTAACGAGTGAGCTAGCAGGAGCTAACCGGAGCTAGAAGGAGCTAACCGGAGCTAGCAGGAGCTAACCGGAGCTAGCAGGAGCTAACCGGAGCTAGCAAGAGCTAACCGGAGCTAGCAGGAGCTAACCGGAGCTAGCAGGAGCTAACCGGAGCTAGCAGGAGCTAACCGGAGCTAGCAGGAGCTAACCGGAGCTAGCAGGAGCTAACCGGCTGAACGTTGGTGTGTGCAGGCAGCAGCAGCCGTACCGCGGCGGGGCCCACAGCGGGGCCCACGGCGGGGGCCAGGGCTGGGACCGGGCCCTCCAGGCTCAGCAGTCTGCGTACCAGCAGAATCTGAGCCGCGGCGCGGTGGGACCCGGCGGCTACCAGCAGCGCTACGACCAGCGCCGAGAAGACTGGGGAGATCGCCGTAGCAACCGGGGCCAGCAGCAGGTAAACATCTGGAAACCTCTGGGATCACAAAGACCCAGTTTTAACTCTGGTTCTGACCCAGTTCTGCTCATCACATCCCGACGGGCCAGGTGGACCAGAACCACTTTGATGTTTCTTTATTTTCATCTTGAAAAAAGCAAAATAGAAAAATGAATGTGGAACTTTAAATAACTGGAGCTGCTGCTCGCTTATTTCAAGTTCTGACTGAAATTAGTCAGAATTTCAATTTTTACTTCAGATCTTTGCATTTTTCATTTTCCTGCAGTCGAGTTTAAACTGGCAGAATCCCACTTTAACTAAGGAAGTCCAGTTGATCAGAACCAAATTAATCATCAATTTGTTTTCCTGCTTTTACTTTCATCCATATTTTGATCAGTTGAGGAAAAACCTTCCAAAATCTATTTTGGAAGGTTTTTCCTCAACTGATCAAAATTAAATTAATCTCCTTTTTGGAATAAAAATGTTATTTACGCTTTGAAATGATGAAATCTGTGAAATGATTTAAACACTTGGTTGTTTTTTTTTCTCCAGTCGGAATGAAAGCAGCTTCTTTGTTTTCCAGGCCAGAGGATTCCCTCTTCCTCCTCCATCCAGAAATATCCGCTGGAATAACTGAATTTTCCAGATGGGAAAAATTTTAACCTTTTAATTTTCTCTGTATAATATTTTCATCTTTTTAAAAACCAGCTTGTAAACCGTGTGTTGAAGTTTTGTTTCTCAGAGAAAATTGTGGAATAAAACATGTTGCTGGGATTAAATGTCTTTGGATATTTATTTATTTTTTCTCATTTTATTGAGATTCAGTTCATTGAGACAAAGGAAATAGTTTTAAATAGAATAAAAATCCAGTTTTTTACATGAAATATTCCGTTTTTAGAAAGGAAACTTTCATTTGCGCTTCAGTTCTAAAACCAGTGATCCCAGCAGACTGAACCAGTTTGTTACCAGTGAACAGGAATTCTGAGGGATATTCCTGTTAATCCAGGAGGAAGTTCTGGTTCTGGTCCGGTTCGGTTTTATTTCTCCTCCATCCCGCTGGATGTCCGAGTTTCTGCGTAAAGAATCCCAGTTTTGACGCGCGGAAATAAAAACTGGATCATTTTCCCTCCTGCGGACCTGGATCGGGAATGTTCTCCAGTTTTCCCGGTTCTACCAGGTTCGGCCGTACAGTAAATTGGACCCGAGCATGCTGCTGCTGTACTCGATGAGCGCCGAGTCCGTCTGCGTCAGGCTGATGTGCGGCTGCAGGCCGAGCGGCGGGCTGGGGCACAGATCCTCCAGCTGCTCCGGGGAGGACCGCTGGTTCTGGTTCTGATTGGCTACCGCGTAAGCAGAGCCGGACTGACGGGTCCCGGTGTGGCTCGGTTCGCCCCGGTACCTCCGATCTGCCTTTGAGAGGAGCGGGGACCCGGCGGAGGAGCAGCGGGAGGCCGCGCTCTGGCGGCCGGCCTCCCGCTGCTGCTTCTGGGCGGCCTTGTCCTTGGCCTGCCGCTTCAGCTTGTAGCGGTGGTTCTGGAACCAGATCTTGACCTGGTTCGGGCTGAGATGGATGAGGCCGGCCAGGTGTTCCCGCTCCGGGGCGGACAGGTACTTCTGCTGCTCGAAGCGCCGCTCCAGCTCGAACACCTGCGCCTGGGAGAAAAGGACCCGGCGCTTGCGGCGCGGCGCGGCGTGGAGCGACAGCAGCGGCTTGGAGCCGAGCTCCGTGCCGGGGAGGCCGCCCAACATGCCGGGGAGGCTCACCGCGCCCTGCGCGCCCATCAGCCTGGAGACTGGAGAGACAGAGTTCAAGACTAAAAGGCAGAAATAACAGCAGAATTAATTTATGGTGAATTTTACTGTTACTCTGGTTTCTAAATTATGAAAAATGTAAAACTCATTTAAATGTTAAAGAAATATATTGAATGGCAATGAATAATATTGCAACGAAATTAAATTTGACTAAAACTCAAGTTCAAAGTAAATATTAATTTTCTTCTTTTCATGAAATTATTTTTATCTCAATTTATAAAATTATTTCAATCCCTTCACGCTGCAGAGCTGAACTGTTACATTCACTTTAATTTACAGCAGAAATTCACAACAAAAGTTTCCAGGTTTTTAAACATTTTTGTCATTTCGATTTAATCATCCAAATATCCAAAATCTTTCCAGCTATAAAATGAATTATAAAAAGTTTCTCTCAGCAGACTGACTCGAACGAACCGGTTCAACCCAGTTCAATAAATCAAGGAGCGGTTCCGGCCGGACTCACTGCTCTGGTACCGGGGCTCCGGGCCGCCGAACCAGGCGGCGGGCCCTCCGCCCCGCCCCGGCTCCGGGAGCAGCTCCCCGCCGCCGCAGAAGCCCGCCGGGGCCCCGGCCAGCTGCGGCCTCCCGGGCGGAGCGTGGTAGGCTGAGGAAGAGGAGGAAGCGGACAGGTGATGATGGTACAGGTGGTTCTGGTTCTGGTTCTGGGTCCCAGGCTGCCGGTAGGCCCCCAGCGGGCCGGGCTCCATCCCTCCGAACCGGCGGTACGCCTCTTCCATCGGGCTCAGGATGTCTGTGACTGAGAACCGCGGACAGCTTCGGGCTCATGCACGCTGCGCGGTCCAGGCCGGTCCGGTTCGGATCGGCTTTCTGCTGGATCCTGGTCCTCCTCCGTCTGTCTGAGGCGCGGGGGCCGCGGGACCCTTCCCGGTGGGGGCGGAGTGACCGAGAGGTTCGGTTCGGATCTTCAGAACTTTGTCAGATCCGCAGCGCGCGCAGCTTCACCTGCTCAAGTTTCTGAGATGTGGGGCGCGTGCACGTGGAGCGTTCACGTGGAAAACCACGTGACGTCTCCACCTGTTGGAGGCGCTCCGGTCCAGATGCTCGGAACCAGCGGGTTCTGATCCGGACCGGGATTCTACGGATCCAAAACGGTTCGCGTGTTTTAATAATCTGTTGCTTCACTTAACATTTTATTAACTTTTGCACAGAAAGTAAAATCATTTAACATCAAAACAAAAGATTTTCTGTCACTTTATGTCTTGAACTAAATTGAAAATAACTTCTGATTTTATTCTGAAGTTACTTTTAAAATCGGAACTGATCGATTTTTGTCATGAACGACGCGCATGCGCGCTGGTGAACCAATCAGCAGCTGACCTTGTATTTATAGTCAGGTACTATCGGACCGAACCGAACCGAACGTTATGGCCTCAGATTAAAACAAATTTCATCTTCCGGAATTCTTACGTCATCAACTGTGACGTCTCGCCATGAAGAGAATCAGAATAAACTTTTATTTCATTTCTCTTGTTTTTCGACTCGTTTATTTATGACGTTTCATTTGATTCAGTAGAACCAGAACCGGAACCACAACCAGAACCAGGACCAAGACCAGAACCAAGACCAGAACCAGAACCAGGACCAGAACCAGAACCAGAACCAGAACGAGAACCACGAGTGTCCAGGATCGCTCCCTGATTCGATCCACGTTTCCTGTCTCTACTTTGCTCTCGGTCAGTTGGGGGGCATTATGGGTCAGTTCGGAACAATGGTTCTGGTCTTGGTTCCGGTTCTGGTTCCGGTCTTGGTTCCGGTTGTGTGGGTTTTTGTTGGGAGTGTCGGATCTACTTCCGGCTGCGGATGAATCTGGTGTCGTTGATAAGGCAGTCCCTGTTGCCATGGCAACCAGTGAAGGTATCAGCAGCAGGTTCAAAGGTCAACTCTTCTTCTGTGATGAAGACCATGGTAAGGTTCTAACCCGCTAGTAACCAGGGATCCCAACAGAACCGTCAGAACCGGACCGCAGGTGAAGGTATTTAATGTTTCCGGCGCGAAGATCCGAAGTTTGCAGGTCTGAATCCGCTTCACCGAACCGCTTCAGCGAACCGCTTCACCGAACCGCTTCAGCGAACCGCTTCACCGGACCGCTTCACCGAACCGCTTCACCGGACCGCTTCACCGAACCGCTTCACCGGACCGCTTCACCGGACCGCTTCACCGAACCGCTTCACCGGACCGCTTCACCGGACCGCTTCAGCGAACCGCTTCACCGGACCGCTTCACCGAACCGCTTCACCGGACCGCTTCACCGAACCGCTTCAGCGAACCGCTTCACCGGACCGCTTCACCGAACCGCTTCAGCGAACCGCTTCACCGAACCGCTTCACCGAACCGCTTCACCGGACCGCTCACCGAACCGCTTCAGCGAACCGCTTCACCGAACCGGCGGCAGGACGGCAGAGAGAAAAAACCCGGAATGAGTTTATTACGTCATATTGACGCGATTCCGTCACTGCACAGTGAATACTAAATGAATAAAGCAACACTTGGTTTTGAAATATGTTCAGCAGGAAAACAGCAAAAAAAATGAAAAACTAAATATGTTTAATATTAAGATAAATACATTAATTAAAGTTTATTATAAACTGAAAATGTATTATTGTGCTGCTTATGATGTTTCATATTATTGTTTCTGAGGTTTGATAGAGCCTTCTGAGACTTAGTTACTAGTTACTAACTACTTGATTTGGAAAGTAACTAAGTTACATTAAAGTAACTATTTTAGTTACTTTCAGCAATTGCTATCAACACTGTGAAAATCACATTGATGGTTGCCAATATTTAATAGCAACTTCTTTTATTACAGTAACATCAACAATGTGTCTCCAGTTCTAAGGTTGAACTGGAGGAGAGATTATTTAATGGTTACAACCGTACAAATAAACCCCCATCCTGCACCTGCCACATCCTGCCCCATCCTGCCGCATCCTGCCCCTCCTGCCCCATCCTGCCCCATCCTGCCCCATCCTGCCCCATCCTGCCCCATCCTGCCCCATCCTGCCCCATCCTGCCCCATCCTGCCCCATCCTGCCCCATCCTGCCCCATCCTGCCCCATCCTGCCCCATCCTGCCCCATCCTGCCCCATCCTGCCCCATCCTGCCCCATCCTGCCCCATCCTGCCGCATCCTGCCCCATCCTGCCCCATCCTCCCCATCCTGCCCCATCCTGCCGCATCCTGCCCCATCCTGCCACATCCTGCCCCATCCTGCCATTAGCGTATTGGCTCGGTGTGTTTTGGGCTCTGGCTTCTTCTTGAATCATTTCTTACTATTTCACAGTCGAAGCTTCAGACACATCAGTGTCGTATGTTTGGGCCGCTACTTGCTGCTTTTACAAGGGATTTAAAATGAAATTTCAATCATTGTCCTCCGAGTTGTTCACGGTGCTGCCGTCCTGGATCTCGGTCACCCCGCAGCAGCTGAGCCCGCTGCTGCAGAGTTGAAAACACCAGGGGGCGCTGCTGCTGGTGGCTCGCTTTTTGGAAAAACAAGCATGAGCCACCCAAAAAAAATCAAGATGGCCAATATAGTTGTTATCGCAGATGAATACTTTTGGTGTCAAATTCTACTCAGACTCATTACAATCAGGTTTGCTGATCATTTTTTATTCTTCAAGATGGCTGCAAAGTTTGTCATGGAGCAAATATCAGCCAAAAGGTTAGCTTCACAAACAAGAGTCATAGCTATGCTAACGTTAAACCCTAAAAGTAATTAGCAGAATTAATGCTAAGCTGCTAAATGAATAAAACTAAGTAGACGCAAATATTTAGCTGCTAAGCCTAAAACAACCAGCAGAAGCTAATGCTAATCGTTGGGATGACCATCTCTCAGCCTGTTTCTTCTTCTTCTCCTTCCAGTAAAGTCCTGTTTCTGATTCTTCTGCATTTTATTACTTTAAAGTTATAATAAAACACCTGACGGAACATTTTATAAAAATAATTGACTTAAAAGCTTCAAACATTGCGGCCATCTTGAAACCCACATGACTAATGGGAAATATGTGACGACTGAAAATATGATGATGTAAATGTGAGGAGAGGAAGTTCATTGGTGACGACGAGGAGAAGCTTTTGAATATTAATGTATCAAAGAAACATAAATGATGACTAAATAACCCATCTGTAGCAGTCCCTCAGACCCAAGAAAAACACGGAGAGCTTCGACGGGTGCAGTAGCTATATTCACTTTTACTGGGTTCAAACCAGTTTTGAGTCACCGTGAAAACTAAAGAAAAAATACACAAAACATGAATACAGCACATAAAACAAATAAAGCTCCAAAAGAGCACCTCGCTGCGCCGTCCGAGGGCTGCAAAGACCACAGCGGTAAAGGCCGTCGTGCTATCCTAGCCGCTACTGAAAATATGAGCAGCAGCTCAAGTACAAAATGAAGATGCTCCTCCTCTTCCTCCTGTCCGTGGGTTACAGTGCCCCTACTGGACACTATGGGCAACAACCCCAACTAGAACATACTATGACATGGGCATTTACATCATCCATCCATCTATCTATCTATCTATCTATCTATCTATCTATCTATCTATCTATCTATCTATCTATCTATCTATCTATCTATCTATCTATCTATCTATCTATCTATCTATCTATCTATCTATCTATCTATCTATCTATCTATCTATCTATCTATCCATCCATCCATCCATCCATCCATCCATCCATCCATCCATCCATCCATCCATCCATCCATCCATCCATCCATCCATCCATCCATCCATCCATCTATCTATCTATCTATCTATCTATCTATCTATCTATCTATCTATCTATCTATCTATCTATCTATCTATCTATCTATCTATCTATCTATCTATCTATCTATCTATCTATCTATCTATCTATCTATCTATCTATCTATCTATCTATCTATCTATCTACACTCTAGTCCCTCATGTGGTCGGCAGATATTACTTAATTATAACAAAACTAAATTTGTAATATTTAGCAACAAGCAAATATAAACATGAGGTTAAACTCATTGAAATAGAAGTGTTTAGAAATTGCACAGGAAATTGTAGCTTTTCATATTATCCATGAAAAGCTAAAATGTCAGAAATTACTGTAACATTAATTGAAATTTAATATTTTCTGAACAAAAAATTTACTTTACATGTTTTACTCGTGTTTAATATTTTACATATTTAGAGATCTGGAAAAACTTTTAAAGAAACAACTTAAACCACAAATAGTAATGATAATAATAATTATAATAATAATAACAATAATAATAATAATCATAATCATAATAAATGCATCAAATTATTTTTATCCATCTAATTAAATATTTCTTAAATTGCGTCTGAGGTTTAAAAAGAATTAAAAATCAAAAGTTAGTTTAAAATAATTGTGGGGCAGAAAACAAACAGATTTAATGAAGAAAACACAAAAACACAAAATCCAAAACTGCAGGCAGCTCAGCTGGAAAAGGCTCCACCGGATCAACCGGAGCGACCGGAGCGTTCCCAGCATTCATGTTCGTTCCCAGCAGGTAATCAGGGAACGAGACACAATTCAGGGGAAAACATTGAAACTCACAGACACAATAAACTCACTGAAAACTCAAATCATGACAAGAATAAAAGTTGTTAAAGAATATTTTCATTTCTGTCATAAAGCGCCAGTGAAGCTGTTTATTGAAATCAAAAGGCTCAAATATTTCTAAAACATCTCCAGGAAATTTCAGTTGAATCTGCAGAGAAACTCAAAAATCTAAATAAATATAATTTATTGTAGACAGGTTTGTTATTAATATCTATTTCTGATCATTTTATTTTATTCAGCATTTTGTGTTTTTCACTTCAGCTGTAAAATTATTAAATTATTTACATTAATTTAAATAGTCATGTTTTTGACTCTCCTGTAATTTAAAATAATCTCTTATGGTTTCATTTAATCTGCTGAATCTGAATATTTGTTAATAAACGGTTGGCTGGATGAATCCTTGCGAGTCTTAAATCCTTTTTTGCTCCAGATTATAATCTGGGGAGGTAAAATATTCCCAGATTTACTGGGATTCTGAAAGTTTCCGCGATTGATTGAAGATTATCGATAATCGGAGGACGGGCTGGCGACCTGTCCAGGTGAGCCGCCTCTAGCAGCTGCTGCCCCCTGCTGGCTGCGCCCAGAACGACACCAGAGTAAAATGAAAACATTTCTAATAAAAATCAGAAAATTCTATAATTTCCCCTTAAATTAAATCTGAATATTTTATTAGCAAATAAAATAAATAAGTAAAATATAGAAATTAATTAATTAATTAATACATTTTCACTGGTTGCAGTTTTTTTTAATTTGTTTTTTAAATGAATAAATAATTCATTGAAATAATCGTCAAATATAAAACTGAATTAAATCACAAATCATCGAATAAAACCGAATCTATTATTTCATCCAGAATGTATTTCCTGCCTCCGTTCTTTAATTAGGCCTCCTGATCGTTGGATAATCAATAACAATTATTGATTATTCATTTCTTCAGAAGCGGGCGAGATGAAAGCCCGCCGCTGAGATATGACCTTTGACCCCCGGGAAGCAGAACGACACGGAGCGGGAAAACCCAAACAGTTCGGAACCAGAACCGGATCGGAACAACTGGACCGGCTGCCGGGGCGGGACGGTTCTGGAGGTTCTGCATCCCGCCTCTTCCCGCCCGTCCTCAGCGAGGTGTTTGTCCCGATTGGACCGGTTCTGGACCGGTTCTG
Source organism: Poeciliopsis prolifica (assembly GCF_027474105.1). NCBI lineage: Eukaryota > Metazoa > Chordata > Actinopteri > Cyprinodontiformes > Poeciliidae > Poeciliopsis > Poeciliopsis prolifica. Next base: position 432,413 of record NW_026562469.1, on the reverse strand, counting down.
GAACACTTCATGTGACACCGCTTTGAGTTGAAGCAGACCGGTTCTGGTTCCGAACTGGACCTGCAGCAGGAAGACTCCTGCTTTCTGGACCCGTACTTCTCCTCCCGTTCCGTCGCCAGAACCATCAGGCTCATCTGGGTCGGAACCGAACAGCAGCCTTTTCTGGATCATTTTTTTTTTTCCGCTCTGAACTGGACCGAACCCTTTCTGTTTCAGAAGAACCAGAACCGAGTCAGAATCTTCCGCACATTTATTCAGAACCACAAACAATAAATAACCTGAACATGGAAAGAGAACAAACCGAACCGGGCCGCGGAGCGGATCCAAACAGTCAGAGCGGAAAGTTCGGTCCGGTTCGGCTCAGGTCCAGCTCCAGGGGTAGATGAGCGGCGTCGGTCCCGTCCGGTTCGGCCCGCAGGCGGCGCGCAGCAGCGGGGAGAATGCGCACAGCGGCAAGGCGAACCCGGACCGAACCTCCAGCGGTTCGGACGGTTTCCCGTCCCGAACCAGCAGCGGGATCGCGATGCGGCGCGCTGGAAGCAGCGGGAGCGCCTCGTGGCCGCGCTCCGCGTGCGCGCGCTTCATCTTGTATCGGTGGTTCTGGAACCAAATCTTGACCTGGTTCGGGGTCAGCTGGATCCGGCCCGCCAGGTGCTCCCGCTCCGGAACCGACAGGTACCGCTGCTGACGGAAGCGGCGCTCCAGCTCCGAGGTCTGAGCCTTGGAGAACAGAACCCGCCTCTTCCGGTTCTTCTGGGCCGAACCGAGCCGGGCCGCGGCGCCGGGATGCTCACCGGGTCGGCCGGTTCCGGACTCTGAGACGGGAAGGAAAAGAACTTTTATTACTGTCAGAGACCCGGTTCAGAAATCCGGACCAGAACCACATCAGAACCATAAAGGTTACCGATAAAAGTTTGGATCAGGTTCCGGTTCGGCTAAGACCATAAAGACCTGAACCGAACTTAGAAAAGGTTCTGGTTCCGGTTCTGGTGAAGATGAAAGAGTTCTGACCTGATGCTCGGCTCCACCTGCTCCAACTCTTCGGTTCTGGGTCCGGTTCCGGTTCCTTCCTGGAGCTCTCCTCCTCGGTTCCGGACCCGGATCCTCCTGCGGGGTTCGGAAGGTCCAGAAGATCCCGCACTGAGAATCCGGTTCTGCCTCTGGAGCCGGAAGGCATGGCGCAGGCGCAGACGGAACTGGTCCGGGTTCTGTTCGGGTTCGGGTCCAGTTCGGGTCGTTAGAGATCAGCGGACCTCCGCAGGGTTCGGTCCATGAAGGGTTCGGCGTTCGGGTCGGACTGAGCCGCTGCGGCGCCTCGGCGCTTTAAGAGGGAGGAAGAGGAGGAGGAGGAAGGTCACATCATCATCCTCTTTATGCCAGGCTGGACCGAACCGGCCCGCTTCTTTTCTGGACCGGGGAACCAGGAGGAATATTCGGTTCTGATGACTGTTTTGGGTCAGAGCAACAGAAGCCGTTCAGAATCGGATCAGAACCATTCAGAAAGACGGTCCAGTTCAACCCGTCCAGACTGGTGGTGGCAGCATCACGCTGGGGGAGCCCAACCTGGGGTCAAAGTTCAGCTTCCAGCAGGAGGACAGGACGAGATCAGAGCTAGTGGCCTAGTCAAAGTCTAGAACTGAGGTGATCAGAACACAAACCAGGTTCCACAGAGTTCTGTTCATATAAAAATACTCCGCACTTTTCAGATTTTAGTTGCAAAAACAATGGAAACCACTTCCTGTTTCCTAATGACAGGTTCTGTTCCAGACCCGGTCCGTTCGGTTCTGAAGAATCTCAACATTATTATTATTGTTTTAAATGTTCATGATGGGTTTGGAGCCACACTGTAACAAACTGCCCTTTACAGTAAAATGCTGGCAGCAGGGTTGCCAGCATTATACTGTTAATATACAGTATCCTTACTGTAATTAACTTTACAGTATATTACCGTCACAAAAGAAATCTTTTGATTACAGCACATTGCTGTTTTTTTATCATATTTACAGTAGACTCCTGGCAGCTGTGTTGCAGTATATCACAGTTTTTCTATGGTACCATCACTGTTATATTCACATACAGCTTACTACTGTAAATTTCCAATATAAAATAGAAACATGAAAAAAAAAACACTTAGAAAATGTAAGTTCCATCATGTCAAACATTTATTTGGAAAAAAAAGAACCAACTCAAACATCGACTCACACGGTGTTTAGTGGGCCACATAATAAAGACGAAGGTTTTGAAACGACAATGTATGTGTACCTTAAACCTAAACCTTTTCTACAAGAATGTTGAGGGTAAACTGTCCAAAGTAAGTCAGATTCTGGAAAAACAGTAAGAAAATCACCATCTATTTTGTGAAATAAATTTCTTAACTGATGTAAAGAGTATTTGAATAAAGCATGAATTGTGGCCTTTTGATTAGTCTGAAATAAAATAAGTATGAAATAAATTATGGAAATAATGCATTGTACAATTCAGCACAATACTTTTTCAATACAAAATATGACTTTTTGTGGAAGTGAGGAACAACATGATGCAACATAAAACATTTAACTTTCAATCTAAAGCATAGAAAAAAATTGCACATTTTAGTTTGATAAAAATTTAAATGAAACATTTAGACTTGAATTTCCTTTAGGGCAAAATCAGAGCTCCAACTTCAGATGATAAAACAATGAAACAATATTAGACAAGATAAGTTAAACATGGTGCCTGTACAGTAAAAATTACATCTGAAGAACAGAAAGTGGGAGCCTTAACAAAATGTATGCTCTTAATTAAAAGAGATGTCTTCAGATTATGCTGACCTTTAAACCAAAAACATCTCTCAAGAACACTCCTGTTCAGGGATAAGTTGCCTTCATGCCTGTATAGTTTTTTGTTTGCTTGTTTTTGCGTGGAGGGGCAACAATATCTATAGCTTGGTTAGAAAGTTCTCACTATGAAATTCCACTCAAAGTCCATGAGGTTTTTCAGCAGAGTTGAAACACGGGGGATGACAGTGACCGACTTCTTTTGAAAAGTTTTCCCTGTCCTCTTGGAGATGATCTTGCTACAGCTGGACTTGGTTCCTCAGGGTTGATATCAAGAAAGCCTGAAAATGCAGTAATTTCAGATTAGCATATGATGCTTAAGGAGTCAGGGTTGAATGTGTGCTAGGTGAAGACAAACTACTGAATGTTAAGAGTTAATAAAGAGACACCAGCATAACATTTAAACAGTTTTCTGCCAAGTCAACTTTGTGAAACTCCAAATTCCCAGTTGATATCCATTCACCAATTTCACTTTAGCAGCTAATCATAGCAATTCAAGTCAAATTACACAAAAGAAAGAAAAAGAGCTTCCAAACATGTCAATATTTGTAAATATGAATCATCAAAAATAACTTACCTTAGGATTGGCTCATAAAATGCAGGATTCAAATGGATAGTCCTTAAAGAAAGTTCTAGAGCAGGGGTGTCAAACTGCCGTCCTGGAGGGCCTGCAACGTTTAGATGAGCCTCTGCTGCACCACCTGAATACAATAATAGGTCATTAGCAAGACTTTGGAGAACTGATCTACACAAGGAGGAGGTAATGAAGCCATTTCATTCCAGTGTTTTGTTCCTGTGGCACAATAAAAAACTGCAGGACACCTGGAGGCCTGGAGTTTGACCCCCTGCTCTAGAGATGCTTCCACATGTCACAACAACATGTCTTCTTCAGAAATACAGTAGCGTTCTGTTTAAAGAGCCTCCTTACCGTTGAATCTAACATCATTCCCACAATGCAATGCTACTCACAGTATACTACAGTATTTTACTAAAAACAGTCATAATTGCCCAGAATGCATTGTTTTTCACGGTACAGTACCGTTTCCAATAGAAACAGTATGATACTGTTCAGTTTTGATGTTTTTTTACAGCAATTTGTTACAGTGTGGATTAGGATTAGGATTATGGTTATCATCATTTCTTTATGAGTTAAGATATAAAGTTATCAGAGATACAATGTGTGTGTGTGTGTGTGTGTGTGTGTGTCTGTGTGTGTGTGTCTGTGTGTGTGTGAGTGTGTGTGTGTAGGTGAGTGTGTGTGTGTGTGTGTAGGTGAGTGTGTGTGTGTGTGTGTGTAGGTGTGTGTAGGTGAGTGTGTGTGTGTGTGTGTGTGTGTGTAGGTGAGTGTGTGTGTGTGTGTGTGTGTGTGTAGGTGAGTGTGTGTGTGTGTGTGTGTGTGTGTGTGTGTGTGTGTGTGTGTGTGTGTGTGTGTGTGTGTGTGTAGAAAGTAAACCAGGAGGTTTTAGGTCGATATTTATTATGAAATAATAAAATAAAACAAATCGCTGCACCTGAACATAATTATAAGATTTGAATCAGTTTGTTTTATTTTTATTCTAATTAAAAATAAAATTTCTTCAATCTTTCCAGCATTTCCAATGCTGGAAAGATTCGCGTCTTTCCAGCATTGCGGTCAGACCGTAAATTGAGATGACTGGGAATCATCCTGCTGCGGGTCAAAGGTCACAAAGAAGTCATTGATAATCTTCTGTCAGTCTGGATTAAATCCCGTGTTTGGATTTATTCTTGTTCTCCGAGTCTCTGCCGGTCATCTGTTAGCGCGCATCGCCCCCTGCTGTCTGAAGGAGGAACTGCAGCTATCTCGGCTCATTATTATTATTATTATTATTATTATTATTATTATTATTATTATTATTATTATTATTATTATTATTACATGATAAACTCGACCCTAGCCAGGAGAAACCTTCAGCCTGGACACCAGAGGGTTGTGGGTTTGAATCCCGATTCGTCTGAGGGATCAGCAGGATCACAGAGGATCCACTACCGGGATATTAGAAAAACAAATGAAAACAGTTTACAAGAATAAAAGACAAATAATTATATTAAAATTATATTAAAATTATATTAAAATCC